>NW_026972526.1:0-203672 GCF_036711695.1 Zophobas morio
GAGTGAAAAATTTCTGTTGGTATAAAATTGCTGTAATGCAGTGGCTTTTCGGGCTTAGCGCATCAAAACTGTCGTTTATAACAATACGAAAACAAACTGCCGCATTTGTATCATTTTCTAGGAGTTCTAACAACTAAAAATTGACTCAGTTGAAACTATTTAACATTTAAAAAAATCTTACTTTTTCGGTCCAACTGTTCGCCGTTGTGTGGTTTCGCATTACTAAAGCTTTAGTAACCCACGATATCGTGGTTAAGTCGGTTTGATTTTTGTTAATTCTGTCCAAACACAATGGTAACTTATCCTCATCACACTTATTGATAATATTTGCCAAAAGTTGAGCTGCCGTACTTTTAATAAAATTATCACTCTCTCGAGTAATCAGGGCAGAAAGATCGTCCACTACTCTATAATCGATTTCTACATCTCTCCTTAAATTACAAAGGAGTCCATCTAAGAGGAAAACGCGCCTTCCACTAACTAAATCGACTCTAGATAGTTCTTTGATAATCTCAGTTTGTCTTTGACTGCTCTGTTTCCCGATTATCGATTTCAGGATAAAATCTACATCCTGTAAACATTTTATCTCCGCGTTATTTTCATTAAGCAAACTCCAGTCAATAAGATACAAGACCTAATTACCTGTTAATTTTGCTGTCAAACTTAATATTCGTATTAATACTCCCTCTGCCTTTATTTTTACTACTATTACTAATAATTATATTAATTATAATAATACTGATAATAATTATAATAATAATAGTGCCTGTAGTAATAAAATTAAACGATGAATATAATAACTATTAAAAATAAATAGCAGTTTGAGGTTTACACATATTTATAAACTGCGACTAATATAAACCTTATAGACATGTCTATAAGGTTAACCCCTTATTACAAAGGGTATTAGGATTAAATACTTAAAAAAACTAGCCTTGACTGTAGCAAGCCCATCTTTTTTAATAATAAAAATAAAAAAGCCTAAGGCCTAGATATAATTTTAACTAATACATAAATCCTAACGAGCGTTCTTAAGTCCTTTCTTTAAATTATAGCCTGGCTGTAATAAAGTCAACGTTTTTTGTTTTACCTATGCTTTTTTGTTTTAAACTATATATTTTTATATAACCCTATGTACATATTTATTTTTATTCTATTTGTTACTTGCACACCATACATTAATATATTGCTTGCATAAAACAATATTTAACAACAATGCAACTATTCCTCAGTAAATGGTGTGCCAAAGAAGCTTACGTCACTCCACGTGGAAGGCTAATACTGGCTTTTAAGCTCGAACATTTCACTTACTAAATCATTTTCGAATTTTATTGTTATTATTATTATTATTATTAAAATGGCCATAAAATTTAAAAAAAAAAGTACTGTCGACAGTTATATAAGTAATACTAATTTACCTTGGAAATCATTAGTTGTTCCAGAACATAATTTTGGTTTAGAAAGTGTTGTAGGGTTAGATGAATTATCTGATTATGAAGTTAATGAAAATACGGGTCAAATACTCCGTAGTATCATTGAAAGAGAAAAAGTTGAAAAAGATAAAAAATTAAAAAGTCTTAAGAAAAGGAGACTTAAATTTACTATTGTTGAGGAAAATGCAAGAATGCATGATGGTTTTGAGAAGATTTACTTTAATAATTCCGTTACCGAAAACACTGAGTTGTCTTGCATTAATAGCACTATGTTTAATGACTTGCATTTTCAAAATGAAATAGAACACGGTTAATTTAATTATTATATATTATTACGTACTTTCTTATATAAAGCTTGTAACTTTAGTAAATAAACTTTGGTGTTTATTTTTAGAGATGGCTTTATGGTTACCTTTTGGCCTCCATCCTGTGATTATAAGAAACTTATACTTATTGGGTTTTAAAGCTCCCACAGAGATCCAGAATCTGACACTTACAGCCGCTCTTTTAAAACAAAGTGATATTATGGGAGCCGCTGAAACGGTTTTCCTTGATAAGTCTATACGAAAGCTCTTTTGCACAGTTCACTACCAGGAATAACAATACTAAATGTATAATTTAGGGCTCAGGAAAAACTTTAGCTTACGGTTTAGCTGTTCTCAACGACTTACTTTACTTTATGGAGGTAACTATAGACTTTATATTAACTCTATAATAAAAATTAATATTTGAAGAAGTCTTCACTTAAAGAACAAGAAACACGACTTTTATCTTTAATATTGGCACCGACAAGAGAACTAACACAGCAAGTTGATTCTATTAAAATAAAGAATTTGAACATTACTTTAATGCTTTGCATTTTAGGTTTATAATCATTTAACATCTGTTATGAAAGGGACCAGTCTGAGAGTAAAAGTTTTAGAGTTTATAGCGTTTTCTATGAAAATTAAGCTGAACACTGTAGATGATGCTGATAGTAGGTGGGCTTGCAAAGGAAAAGCAGGCACGTCTTCTCTCCCGTAAGCCTCATATTATAGTTGCTACGCCTGGACGACTGTGGGAGTTTATCGATTCAGTAATATAAATTTATAGAGGAGCACCATAATTATTATAATTATTATTATTCTGCTGACAGAGTGAGCCTCACGTTAGCGATTTGACGGGTCTACGTCATCTTGTAATTGACGAAGCCGATCGCATGGCAACTCCCGGCTGCTATAAAGAGCTCGCTTTCATTCTCAATCGTTTACCTGTGAATAAGTAATATATGTAGTTGTATTTTTTTTTAATATAATTTGTACGCTGTTTATTTCTCAGCACATAATAGAGCTTTTTGATGAAAGCAACACTACCGCTTTACTTACTTTTAAAAACTTTTATAAATTAGAATTTTTAATAATAGTTTATAAAGCAGACTTGGAAATGTAAAAAAATTTTCACTAGACAACTACAGCCAAAAACATAAAAAGCTTAAAGCCGAAGTGGACTACTGCCCTTCTACAGGCTCATGTTAAACTTATGATCTGCCCCTTTATCTATAGGGTCTCAAGTTGGTTTCTCTGCAGACGAACGAAGAACTTATTTGTTCAGCGCCACGTTGACTCGTGAATCCACTAAAATACGATATAAAAGTATGAACAAAGTGGAAGGCGTAGTCTCTACATTGGGTACTTTTATTGTTATTTTTTTATAATTTTATTTCTATTATTTATTATTAGAATCGGTAAAAAAATTAATAAATTTACGTCCAAACTGTGAAGTGATCGACCTTTCCAGCGGGTTGGGTAAAGTGTTATTATAATTGAAATTTTCATATATTACATATGAACTTGAATATTATTATTTATTCAGGTGTCGCGCTTGCACTGAGCGAAGCGAAAATTACGTGTTTAAAAGAAGAAAAAGTATATTATTATTTTATTATTATTATTACTATTATTATTATTTATAGGATATTTACCTCTATTACTTGCATTTGAAGCATCCTGGAAGAACACTTGTATTTTGCAATAGCATTGATTGCCTAAAGCATGTCAGTTCTCTAATGAAAGTTTTAAAAGTAAATTATCTTAAATTTCATTGGTTTATACATTATTAATATCATTACCTTTTGACATTAATATTTATTATTATATTATATTTATTTAATGTTTTGTCTATTCTCTTCTGCTTGTTTTTTATTGGTTACCTTTATTAAAGTTTATTCGTTTATTAAATCGTTGAGTCATATATATATTTTTTATACTTTTATTATTGTTATTTCAAAATCATTAATTATTTTGTGAATTCACACTTATTTGTCTTTCATTAGTTATTGATTATAAATTTGATTTAAATCAAGTTTATTGATTTACTAAATTGTTTATTAAATTTTTGGTTCATTAATTTTAAATTATATATTAATATTATTTAAGTTCATTAATTCATTTATTTCTTACTATATTTTTATATTTTATTATTCGTCATTAAAATTTTTTTGGATTTTTATATTTCCTTATTCGCTATTTTTTTACCGTTTCAGTTGTTATAATTATATATTTACTTGTTATTATGTTTATAGTTTAGCGTTATGTGGCCGACTTTTTATATTGTTATGAATCAATAAAACTTTAAGCTGTGCAGTAAAAATGCAAGCGCCCAACTTTTTTTACACTAATGATATTGCTTTGTTATATTTATATGTTAGTACATTTTTAAAGATTGTTTGCCATATGTTGTAACCAATGACATTTATTTATTCTTTGAAACTTTGTTGGCCGCCTCTCATCGTTTTTAATGCAAGTTTCAGTTATTTTCTTTTATAGCGCCTTTTTATATATATTATTTTGATGGTCCGTTTATTAACATTTTGGTCCTTTTTTCGTTGGTTAGAATTGTAATCCATTGTTTTTCATGTGGATTATATTGGACTGTAACAAACATTTTGATTTGCTGAAATCTTAAAGTTTTTTTAATGCTTTCGATATTTAGCATAAATTATGACTTATCCTATTTTTTGAGGGGTTTTTTTTACTTTTTTAGTTGAATTTTGTTATTTAGTATATTTAATTTTTATTTGCCCGAGAAAAAAGCTAACATTTTGATTGGTTGATGCATTTTTCTGACTGCCTAAAGATTAGCCTTTTTTCAATAGCACATCTACTTAAAATTACATTCAATCTTTTGTATTAATTTCTTTATATTTATATTTACTAAAATAAACATAAAGATATAAAGTTCCTAAAAAAATATATAAAAGAAGGTAAAACTTGACATATATGAAAAAATTTAGAACTTTAAAAGTAGTTTTTTTTTTGGGGGGGGTGGGGGGGGGATAAATCAAATGACGTGAGTTTTAAAAAAAATTATGGTTCGGCTGTATGAGAATGTTCCCGAGTATTATCTACGTTGTTAAAGTAATTAGCTATTACTTTCAAAGAAGCCCTGAAGGTGTTATAATGACTATTGCTTTATATAATTCAGTATAATTATAAAATTTAACAGAATTTGTTTTTTTATAGACTTTTTTGTATAAGTTTTTCAAAAAAATTTATGCACTCTTGATATTATTATAAGAAGGTATACTAATAAACATGATGACGGTTTATTTTATAAGGAAACGCTGAACTTTTTTTAACGTTCTTTATAAATACAGTAGCTCCGCGAATGCGTTTTTTTGGATGATAAGTACTCTCATTCACCAACTGCGCTCGTATGCAACCCGGTTTTCTTATTAGAGCAAAACTTTTTAAAAAAAACGCACGTGTGGGCGAACTTCTCTCATTATACTCCCGAGTCATCGAGTCTTTCGTTGGCCGTAAGAAACCCGGCAAAATTATGGCGATGTTGATTAGTTCTTTATTTTATTTTTTTAGCTTTCAATTTTCTTAGGAATTTTTTTTCATGAAAGTGCTAAACTATAACTTATACTATTAATATTGTTAATATTATTATTGAAAAATACACAACCTTAAGCAATGGAAATTACATGTGCGCTCACGCTTTTAACGCGAGTTATATTTTTTTTAGGGGACTGTTGGTGTCACTTTATATGAACCAAGTGTCGTTATTATTTTCTGTTGTTTTTGGTTTCTATAATATTAATATATACATATCTTGTTTATATTAATATTTTTTTTTATTTATTAAATTTTTAGATGCTTGTGGTAAAAATAATGATCTTATAAAACTTTAACATTTGTTATTGGTAGAGTTTTCTGCTTTTATATTTTTCATTGGGCAAAAGTTTACTTTTGTGGAATAATTATTGAGATATGTAAAAAAAACTTCTATTAGCTGAGTTTCTGTTATTTGTAGTTTTTATTGGACAATTTCACTTTGCATTGTTTTAGTGAAAAAATCATTTTTAATGAGTTTTATTCCTCTCTTGTTTTTCATTGGATAGAAGTATAGTAAAGTAATACTTTTTTATGTTCCTTTTTATGTAATATTATTGAGAATATGCATTTGCAAAGTATTTTTTGGCCATCTTTTGTAGTTTCATTGGACGAAGCTCATTTTTAATAATTTTTAATGAAAACAATTTTTAATGAGCACGTTTTTATTTTTTTTATTAAACTTAAGTTTTTTTTGAAATTTTTGGTGATATATTTTTGATGAGTATATTTTTGCAAATTGAAAAAAGAATTTTTAGTAATTTTTATAAAAGAAGTTTTTTTACATAATTTTTTTTAAATGCTTTTTTATAAATTATTAATGGTTATAGTAAAATATTTAATAAAAACCTTAACAATTATATTATTAGTGATTATGTTTTTTTTATAGCGAATGTTTATTTTTATTGTAAAAACTTTATATAAAATTTTTATCATTTATAATTTCATTATTTGTTAATATCTATCATGATATTATTATTAAGACATACATTTTTTAAGTTTTTATTTTGATATTACATATATAAGTTTTTGTGGCGATATTATATATATATATTATTATTGATTGTTTATTATTGTTCTATTATTAAATCTTATTATTTTGTTTTATACCTTTTTTTTTTCTTTTATATTGTTCTACGCTTTATTATGAAAGCAGCACTTTACTTTTTATTATAATAGTATCAATAATTATTGTATTAAAAGTAAAAGTTTTAAAGTTTATGAGGGGGACTATAATAAATAAATATTTTAATTATAATATTTTCATTCAATTTTTATTTAGTATTATTAATAAATTTATATAATTTTATTTTTTTTGTTCAGTATTATTAATAAATTTACTTTACAATTATTTTTAGCTCAACTGTTTATGTTAATTTTTTTTTACACTTCCCTTTCGATTTTTTTATATGGTCGTCATTATATTTACTTATATTTTTCTTTTTACCAGGGTAACTATTCATATAGAAAAACTTATAACCTTTTTTTTTTGATTTATTATTATTATTATTATTATTTCCACTGTCAGATAGTAACTTATCCACTTCATGCCAACATGCCTCAACGGCAGCGCCTTAAAAATCTTGACCGTTTTAAAAGGTGCCAAACTTGTTTACTTGTAGCCACTGACGTTGCTGCGCGTGGTTCTTTAATTATTATTAATTATTATTATTATTATTATTATTATTATTATTATTATTATTATTATTATTATTATTATTATTATTATTATTATTATTATTATTATTATTATTATTATTATTATTATTATTATTATTATTATTATTATTAAAGTTCTATTATATATAATATATATCAGGTTTGGATATAAAAGGTGTCGAACACGTTATTCATTACCAACTTCCACGCTCAACAGAGGTCCTTATCTTTGATAATAATATTAATTTCACAAATATAATTATAGTGAATTTTTTATATATTTTTTTTTAGCTGAAAAGAGAAAGAATTTGTTAAACTTATTAATTTATCTTTAATATTATTGGCCCCAAATTTTTTATTACGTTAATATTGGTTCATTTGTTTTTTTTTTATATATTTATAATTCTTTTATTAACTTTTTACACTATATTTTTTTAGCTGTTTATTATTTTGTTATAGATATTATTATTTATTATTACTATTAAATAAACATACAGCTTTACATACACCGAAGCGGGAGAACTGCACGAGCAAATTCTGAAGGCCTCAGTTTAATGCTAATTAGCCCTGAAGAGATCCCAAAATACAAAATGATTTGTAGGGAACTTAAAAAAGGTAAGTGCTTGGTAATTGTTGGTAGATTTATTTAATGATTGGCTAAGAAATATATAGTTTTCAAATTAATATTTTTGAAAATGGCAAAGAAGAGCTGCTAATAGTGAAATTTGTAGCAAACTTATTATGAAACTTTAGTTTATTTTAGTAATAAATTAATTTATATTTCGGCAAACCTTTAGGTTAATTTCGTTAGCTAATCTGATTCCTTATTTTTTCATATTTTTAACTCTTTTCGATTCGTCTGTACTTATTCATAATAATTATGTTATGTAGATTCGGACTACGAGGAGTTTCCGGTTGACTCGAGTTACTTTCCATTGGTTCAGAAAAGAATAAAAATTGTTTGTTTTTTAATGATTTTTTAATTTTTTGGAAAAAAAAATTCATTACAAAGAAAAACTTAAGATATGCACATTAATTTCTGTTTTATAGCATATTCATATATACTTAAGAGCATACAATTATTATTAATTTAAAAAATTATAATGAAATCCTTTTTTTATATAATTATTATTTTTTTTCTTTCTCTATTTTATAAACTTTATAAAATATAATTAATTTAATTTTTTTTTGTAACTCTAATTATTGATAGAAAAGTTTAATGCTATTTTTTTTATTCTTGTTTACTTTATTATTATTAGAGAATGAAAATATTTTTATTATATTATTAAAAAAAAGGTTTAATTTTTTTAATACTTTTAATTTATTATTAAAATATTTACACAATATATTGTTTCGAGAATATTAATATATAATATTAACTCTTATTATTCTTGAAAAAAACGAAAAGAATTATTATTTTTCTTAAATTGTAGAATAAGGTTTTATAAAATATATTTTTTTTAAATATCGTTTAAAAAAATAATAATACTTGATTTATAAAGGAATATTCTTACTAACAACTAATTTTATTAAAATTTTATTTATATTATTTATATTTATAAGAAAGAAAAGTTAAATGTCAACATTTTTATAAATATTTCTTGTTCATTTCTGGAACCAATCAATTTTGTTTTATTTTTGTATATTTTTGTATTGATGATAATTATCCAATGCACGTTTATTATTAATATCTTACTTTTTGCTGCCTCTTTACCTCTCAACTATTATATTAATATTATTTTTGGTATTTTTTATTAATGAAAAAGTATTATTATCATTATTATTATTATAATTATTATTACTATTACTACTATTATTATTATTAATTCTTATTATAGGCAAGAAAACTTGAAACTCTCCTATTTACTTTCCAAAAAAAACAAAAGGAAAAGTTTTGGCTCCAGAAAGCTGCAAAAGACTTGGAACATGATATTAACGATGAGTTCGTTGTACATAAAATAAATTTTAATTATTATTTATTTATTTATTATTACTATTAATTAGAGATTCTGAGGAAAGCCTCGTCAAAAATAATTATGAAGTTCAAAAGTTCGAAGTAACTAACCTTTTTTGATTTTGCTTATACAAATAGACTTCTAATTTTTTTTATTTTTATAATAATTTTGGGCGGACAAATGTGAAATAAATTTATTTTAATGATTTTTTGTTTTTAAAAAATTTTATGGGGCCGCCATTCTTTTACCTTTAATATGAATTTATGATTTCTTTATTTATTAGTTTTTCTATTATTATTATTAAGTTATTTATATATACTATTATATTATAATTTTACTAATTAGCCTTATTTTTTGTTATTATTTTAATTATTGCGTTATTTATTTTAATTTTTTACAATTTTATTATTGTTATAATTTAATAAACATTTTGTTGATAAACCTTTTTTTACTACATAATTGATTTTATTTAATAATTACTTTTTTTTTTAAGTCTTTATTTACTGCACTATTTTCAAGTTCTCAATGAATTTATTTATATTTATTATATCTTTAAATTATTAATATTTATAATATTGATTTCTTACTTGTTATTTCAATTTTTTTACTTGAATTTTTTTATTTTTTCATGTTATTTTTTTTTTATAATAAATTATTATATAATTTGCCTTGCTTGAATTATTTTCTTTCTTTTTATGATTATTTTTTCCCAATTATTAATAAATTTTTTTCTTTAATTTTCTTCTAACTTTTTTCAATCAATTTAATTATTCTTTTTAATATTTTTTGTATTGTTATTATAAATTATTTTTACTTAAATCTCCAATTTATTTTTTGTAAAATTTTTATTTTTATAAACTACTATTTAAATATTATTTTTTTTATTTTTTTTTATTTTATTATAATTTTTTTTATTTTCCTGGAAATTTTTTATTCATTATTTTATTATTTTAGTATTTTACTATAATTTTTATTATTACTATTCATTTTTTTATTTTTATTAGTTATCCTTATTTTTTATTTATTTATTATTATAATCTTAAATTTAAAATTTCTGATACTCCTACTTTGCAAACATGTGTTCATATAGTAAATTTATTTATTAAAAATTTTTTTTATAATAAACTTTCTGGAAATCCTTTATATTTACTCTAATAACTTTTGTTAATTATTTAATTTTTTTTTTAAATATTATATTTAGTTTTGTAAAAATATAATTTTAATTTTTATCGGCCTTAAAAAAAATTATTTAAAACTTTTCTTCAACTTTTTATTAACTAGTATACCAAATAATTTTTAATTTAATTTATTTTTTTTATTGTTTCACTAAATTTATAATTATTATTTATAATTTTTTTACTATAATATTTTTATATTCTCAACTTTTTTTTATTAATATATATGTTTTACTTTTTTTATTATATTATATTAATATTGTTTTTATATATTATTATTTATTCTTATTATTTATTTTCTGTTATTATTATTTATAAATAAATGCTAACACTTTGTATTAATTTTGATATATAATATTTATATTTTAAAGAAAGAATGGTTTATATAAAAAGATTTATACTGCGTTGCGGCGTACTTACAATAATATACGTAAACTTTACTATTTTTATTATTTACTGTCCAGCTACAAAGCAAACTTGACACTTTACTAGAAAAACCTTTAGTCCCGCCGCACGTGGCTCGCCATCGTCATAATTACCAATTACTTGTAGATTCGAATTTATCAAAAGGTTTTATTATTATTATAGTTGTTATTATTACTATTATTACTTAAAAAAGATTCAGAAGTTTCAGCTGTTGAGATTGTGAAGAAAAAAATCAATTCCAGAACGCATAAAATATTAAATTGTGTTTAATAAAATGAAATTTTTATTTATTTTTGGTTTTTAATTTTTAAAGTTCAGCGGGGATTCGTTGATTTTACAGGTCGGAATTCCTCGAGAAGTGAATATAAAACAATACGTTATATAGTATAATGATAAGATATACAATGACTTTATATTATATGTGGTCGAAGAACTAAATCACTGTGGAAATTTATTCGATAATAGTGAACTCCCTAGCAGCATTAAACCATCCTTACAAAACTAAGCACAAGAGATTTGAAAAAATAGTAGCAGCGCGTGCAGGGGCTGCATTTATATAAGTAAAAAAAGAATTTTTCAGGGAAGTTGTACACGTATTGGCATCGACGGGACTCGAACCCGCGACCTTGAGAATGCCCGACAATGCTCTAACCACTAAGCTATTGTGACAATTTACAATTTATGGTCGAGAAACTACATATACAATCGTTAAAGCACATGCAGCCCTCAATTCCTCATACTATAAACCTTTGTTAAAACAGTTATGATCTATTTAAAAAAAGACCCTTTACTGTTTGAATTTCTTGCACATAAAGTCCTCCAGATTGAACTTCTAGGTAACGTTTACCGACGTAATGCTATCGCCATCTACGATCGACTCAATTCCTACACCATTCGATTACTGACAGATGAAATCAACCACGAAATCTGGGCCGGCGCACGCTATCGCCGACCGCACATGCACTCCAACAAGATTTTAAACCCATAAAAATTTTAGGCATTTTTTATTAAAAAAAGTATTTAATTCAATATCCAATCAACAGTAATATATGAATTAATCTAGACATTTTAATTTAGTGGTATATTAAACTCAAAAGAACTAACCTCCTTGATTAATCTAATTATCTCTTTGTCTCCTTGTTTTGTTTTTTAATTTTATTTCTTTATTATTAATTTTTATTCAAACTTATACATACTTTTTTTATTTTTATCAAAATCCTAATAGACTTTAAATATATAATATGGGCTAGGGGTAGAATTTATATATATATATGAGATTGCTTAAACACAAGCTTAAAGCTAATATGTACGCTATCACCTTGTTGAGAGCTCGTAAATTCGGTGTTTTCTTTTACGACTCGGTCGAACACCAGGAAATATCATTAATAAAAAAATGATTTCCTGAGTAGAAAATTTATAATAATAGATATATTATTATTCATGCTTCGCTAAATTGTGGGTGTCTGGCTATTGCTTAGATTTTTTCGTGACCTAGAAGATTTGTAAAGCCGTAAAAACATTAAATTATTATTGGAGATTTTATTACTTTTTGCAATAATTAACAAAGGTCACTGAATTGAGTTCTTCGTTGAATTGTTAAATTTAATACTTTTTACTCTCTTTAAAGTTTTATAGCAAACTTATGTGTAAAGCAGTTTAAGGAAGTGCTCAAAATATTTTAGGTTTAGGGTTTTATTTAAATTTAAATAAATGTGTGAAAAAAGTAAAAGTTTCAAAAAAATATATTTAAAATTTAATATAAAAAACTAAACAGTATAGGCCCTTTGAACTTGACATAAAAAAGGCAGTTCAAACAAATGCTCCAGATTTATGTTCTAAAACTTGATATATAAAAATAAGTTTTACTTATAATATTTTTTAAGCCTTCAATCAATTTTTTTAAAAATAAAAAATGAAAATCTCACAACCAATAAATAAAGAAAAATTTAAAATTATTTGCCAGTGAATTATTTTTAAGTTTTTTCTAGAAAATGCATATTTATATTACTAAAAAATATTTAAAAATTCAAAATAAAATGTTAAACTTTGCTTAAAAATCTACAAAGCCTTAAATAATTTTTTCAATAAACAATTCAAAATCAACTTTTTCTATTCCTTTTTAATGTTTCGTAGCAAACTTTATACAAGTAAAGGAGCTCAATCATACTTTCTTTAACGGTTTTGACGAACATAACAATTGCTTAGAAAACTTACTATAAGTTAAAGTTAAATAGAGTTTAAAAAACTTTTCTTCATTTATTGCGTTAACTTTTTTTTTTAAAATGTTGATGTACGAAATTCTATTATCTTTTTGCTAAATTTATCTTTAGACTCAAAATTTACAATTAGCTTGCTTTTTTTAAAGAAACACACGAACTTTTATTCTCTTTCGGGATCGTAACAATAAGTTTTACCAGTTTTATAATGACTTTTTTGAAATTTAATAAAGTTGGCTCCAGAGTTGCAATAGTATATTTATCAAGAGTTATAGGCTATAAAGCTAAATTTCATTATAATTCGTTTTGTTAAGTAGAAAACCCATGCAGTTTCTCTCCTGATTATTACTGTGACAGACTTAGAAAAACTGTGAAGGTCTTAAAAATTTATGAAAAGATTAGAAAAATTGTGCTTACATTTTTTTAGAAGCCTATTTGAAAACTAAGGTGATTATATAAAAGTTATTATGCTGAAAAAAAAAACCTTAACCTTTAAAAAAACCCAAAGATTATATTTTTTGCATTTAAAAAGTGTACTAGGCGCATGAGCGCACGCTAAGCAATAAATTTAGCTATTGTTACTCGCTTACTGCGTTATTTTGCGCAAAAAAGAAGTGCATAAATCTGATATATAGTTCTAAAAAAAAATTTCTACATAGAAACTTGATAAATAGTACAAAATCTTTTCTTTGACTTATAATAAAGTATAATAAAACTTTTTTGGTTTAATTTTGAACTTCGTAGTCTGCCGTTCTGTGAGCCGTTTCCGTTTTATATTGAAAGTCCCTCATGAAACTGCAAAATTACATCAATTTTCAGTTCGTAATTTTTTTTTTCCTACCAAAATATTGAAAAGCATATAAACTTGTAGTTAGTCAATTTTTAATTATATTCACAAAAAATATTAAAAAAAACAGAGGATTTCGCCCGAAAGAAAATCTTATAATTATAAAAAACTAATTTTGATAATTCTTCACGGAAATTATGTAAATGTTAATTGCAATAAAAAAATTTTTATTTTTTCAGTTTTCTACGGTGAGTTAAGCCAAATATTTCTAATCTGTTCAGCACTCATAAACAAAACATATACAATAGCAGGCACCCTGCGTCGAGAAACGGGGGGCCGCTTTTCATTGGATCACTTTAATAAGTTTTTTTTTCCTGATAGGTCTAAAAACAGTTATTGGCCACTATTAACAATTTAAAAAAATCACAAAATTTTAATTGTGAAAGTAAAATCTTTTTAATTTTATTAAAAATATTAAGCACTCGAAAATAACAATATCTTTAAGAGAATATGTAATACCGCAATTCATAAATATATTTTTAGTTCAACAAATTGCTGAAGAGTACTTCAAAAATTAAATGCATTTTATATAGTAAAGCAGAAAAGAAATTTAAGTGGTAATAAAACTGATTACATTAGCAAATATAAAAATCTTGATAATAATAATAATTATTTTATGAGAAATAATTATTAATTAATATTTAGTAAAGCACAAAAGAAATTTATAATAGGTGTAACAAAATTAAATACATTGACAAATAAAAAATATCAATATTAATTTTTATTTTTACTTATATAATAATTTAATAATTTTTATTCCAATAGTAAAATTTAAATATTCAAAAAATTAAAGCATTATCTTACTAACAAAAAGCACAATTATTATAGTGCGTTAATAATTTTTTTATAATAGCAAATGAAGTATTAAAGTAATTTTTATATAGATAGGTATAAAGCTCTTCATTATGAAGAGCGCATTTACACTTTTAACTTATATATATTATTTTAAATTTATTATTTATATAATAAGTAATAACACAGAAAATAAAAAGTATTAATAAAAACGTGAAAAACTTAAGGGAAATAAAAATTTATAAAAAATAAATTACTTTTTTTATTTTTCTTTTAACAGTTTTTCTTTGTTTTGCACGATTTCTTCATCAATAATATTCATTACGCCGAGAATATTCGCTAATTGTCTTGAAAATCTTTTTTATTTATATTATACAAATTTATAAAACGTTTATTAGTTCAGAAAAGTTAAATAATAATAAAATTTAAATTAACCAAAAAAATTTTATAAAAAAAAATGATTTAAAAAAATTTTATCATAAAATAATTTAGTAAAGTAAAAATAAAATTTTATTTATACTATAAAATTATCTACAAATTTACTTTACAATAATATAGTAAAAATAAAAATTATAATTTAAATTATTATAAGAAAAATTAAAATAATTTTTTGATTATAAATTTCGATTTGTATTTGTTTAACTAAAAACAGTTAAAAAAATAAATAAATTTAGTAATTAGTTTATAATTTACTATAAAATTTAAGTTTACAATTACAATGTTATATAAAATAATATGAATAATTATATATATTTAAAGTTATAAAATCTATTTTATAATATATAAAAAATAAATAATAACTTCAAAATTTTATATTTTTAATAAATAATTACTATAAATTAAATTTATTTAACATCGAAATTTAAAAATTTAGTTTTTACTAAAAATAAATGCAAATCATTTTTATAAAAAACAAATTAACATAAAATTATTAAACTTATTAAATTATATATTTATAAATTTATTATAATTTTTAAATATATTTTTAATGTATAATAAAGTAAAGAATAGTTTTCGTTAATAAAAAATTATAATAATTTAAGAAATTAAATAAAAAAATAAATAATAATTATTATAACTTCATCACGTGTATAAATTAAAAATTAATTCAAAAATTGAACGCTACTGAAAATTTCCTTTTCAATAAACCTTAAAAGTTTTTTGTTATACTGACATTCAGGAACATGTACTTAAAAATTTTTAGAATTAAGTTTTTTATATAACAAAATCTTTATAAAAAATCCCAAGCTAAATAAAAAATTAAATAAAAAAATTCGTATAATATTAATAAAAGTAAGACTTACTAATAATTCTAAAATGAAAACCTTAAAAAACTTAAATTTATTTTTATTAATAATAAAAATAAATTAAATTATTAATTATTTTTAATTATCAATCTTTTTTAAATAAGCATAACAAAGATATAACAAAAACTATAATTATATATATAGAAATTATTACTTTTCATTATGCAATAAAACTTGTCGCGCGACAGCTTCATTTTCAGAAAGGAGATTCTAAAAATAATTTATAATATTTTTATCTATAACTTAATATATATATATATAATTTAAAAAAAAGTTTTAAATAGTAAACAATATGCTTGATATTTTTTTTTTAAAAAAGATTAGTTTTTCGGAGGTTTTCTGACATAATCTCTTATAATAATGAATAAATATGAGAAGGTATATTAAAATATTTAAATTTCCGTAGTTTGTGAAAATAATCTTAAAAAAATAAAAATTTAAACTTTAATTAAATAAAAAACGTTTTTAAAACATAATTGCCGATAAATCCAAACGCTTCTGTAAAAACCTTTAAAGTACATAAAATATATAAAATTATTAACAACTTATCTAATGTATTTTTAATAACTTTAAAAAACAATAAATAATAAAAAAAGTAAAAATTAAAATTATATTCTTCGATATTGTGTAATTAAATTTTTTTAATTGAAAAACTATAAAACCACTTTTCAAATTTATTAAACCTTCATTTCTAGCATCAATTGAAAAGTATCTTCAGCGTTCAACGAGTCCAAATCAAACTGCTGAGCAATTTCTTTAACAACAACGTGAGAGGATTCAAAAACTTCGCCGGCCGGTTGTTCCAAGTAGGGATTAATTTGTGATGGATTTTGAGAATTTACGTGACTAGCTTGATTGTAATCCTTAAGAAAGAAATCAACAAGGCTGTTAACTTAAACGACATTAATCTTTATACCGTCGCAAATGGTTTAAAGTTTGAAGAAAAACTATTTATTACTCCTGAATCGTCGAGAGGAGAACGAGAATAATGAGGTAAAAGATAGTTTTGATACTCTGGAGGGCGGAAAGAATCAAAATATGGCTGGGTATTTCCTAAAATATAGGCTGGATATTGAATATCTACACTTGAAGATTCCGAAGAAAAGTTATCTAATAAAGCTACTGAGATTCTTTGTCCGTTAATTTCACAACCGTTTAAATTTTGAATTGCAGTGTGACACATTGAAGACTGGTTTATATAAAAGTAGCTTTATTTAGTTTATATTAAAATAACAAATAATACCTCCAAGTATTCACAAAGGGCATATTGTGTATGATTACGGGGATCATTATGAAGACTAAAAATATATATATAAACTTTGATTCTTGAATAAATTATTAACTCACAATTACTTTAAAGAAAGTACAACTCCCATTTTAGTTAAAATATCTTTAAGTTCCAAATGTGGCAAATTCTGGGGCAGATTACTAACTTTACATATATATTTTCAATATATATGTAATATATGAAAGCTAAAGCAATATATGTTACAGAGATAATACCATAAATAATATTCATGCTCAGCTGACAAAAATATAAACAAGTATTGCAGGAAAACGCCTTAAGTATTCCACTCTTAAAGCATCAGTTCATTCGATAAGCGATACACTTGAAAAATCTCTTGCTCCTCCTTTCCCTCATGTGTATCTCATCGTTAGCCTTTCGTCTTCTTTTGAGGGATATTTTTTACGTATTAAAAATTCTATTCTTTGCTTTTTATAACGTAAATACTACAATTAATTCATACAAAAACTCTAGTCACTTTTTGTTTCCAGCTATTAAGAGGCAGGCTTGAGTGCTTTCAATGTTCATCTACCAAAGTAGTATTATATCTGCGTTGGGAAGTTAAGATTAACGAAGAAAACACACCGGTATTTTCTCCCACCAATCATTAATTCGGTGAAAATACGGGGCCTTCTGAAGATGGTTCCCGCCATATTTGAAGGTTACTTTATCAAGGACACTATTATCGGTCTTTAATAACACCTGCCACAAGGTAATTAGTGCTCCTCACTTTAAAAAGGTAATCAGCAAGTGTACAGTACTACTGAAGGAGCATAAAGACTGTACTAAAGTACTGAATATGAAAGCGGGGAAAACTTAAAACTATATTATAGACTTTTATGTGTAAAATATTAATTAATTAAGAAGCTTGAAACATTGCAATAATCCATTTGTATAGCCTAACTTCTTGGAAGAAAAACTTGCACTTTGTATAATTTATTATAAAAGAATAAAAAATAATTGCCCTAAAGACCCATTTTAGTGCATCTCTACCCCCTTTAACCAACAATAACTGCGCTTTAAACAATTTGTGGAAAACCTTGGAGATCATCGTTAGTGTCTTTACGTACAAGTACGACCCATTAGTTAGCCCCCACATCCAATGTTCCTACAGTTGTCTAAACATGAAATGTTCAAACAGATGAAGCATATGCTTTAGCGTATCCAACCCCTCTGAGCCCTGTTACCTTAGATGAAAAGATCCCAGTTTATAACTTATAACGCAAACCGCCATTTTTAGGCAATTCTTATGATATTTTTAAAGTTTGTTTTACCTCTCAGTTATTAGCATATAAAGGAAATTTGCTTAAAAAATGAACAAGAGGACTCCTTCCTTCTGGAGAAAGCTCATAGTCGGGGAGGCCTAGCGGGCAGCGGTGCTGGCCGATGTCTCCAGGTGACCTCGAATCTTGTGCCTCTAAGGCTTGCCCTTCTTCCGGCTGTGGTTTTTAGCGGATTTCCATCACACTTGGCCAGATGGCGGGAGTGGGGGCCAGATATTTCCCGCTTTTTCAGTCCTTCGGTGGAGTCACTATAGCTCTATGAAGCGCGTACGCTAGTGGGCACTCGTGCTCCAACCCCTGCAGAAGAGGGGAATTCAGATTAAGCGGCTTAAGGTCATAAGAAGACCGGCCGTAGTATACCAATTAAAAAAAAAATTAAAAAAACGAAAATAAACAAGCGGTCGCATTAATTTATATCCGCGTTTTCGTCTTAGCCATGTCCATAAATTTTTACTTTTATATGGGTTTGTGTACAGTTAATTTTTTAAAGCTTAAAGGTTTAATACCAACGTTCAAAGGTGTAAATACCCTAACACAGTACTATAAAATGATACTTATAGAATAGTCTATTATCTTTTCGCTTTAGATTATCGTCCACTTTTTGGCGAAGTGAGAAGGCTAGCGAGCACAAACTTAAAAAATCACATTTATTTATAATTAAGATAGTGTAAAGTCCTTTAAACAGAGGATTACTAAAATATTTTATTAAAGCGAGGAACGAGGACTTAGTTGGATTTATAGATGGGACTTTATCGATGGAGAGACAAAGTTTGAAGAAAATAGCGACAAAAGCTAAGTTTCAAGAGTGCACGTTAAACACTTTTAAAAATTGTTATAGTTTAATAAAGATCCTTGTATTTGGTTTATTAGAATAGGACTTAATTTTAGATGATTAGACGGTGGTATCAGGCAACCCCACAAGTTTTTGTTAGGACTCGATCTTAATAATTGATGTCCTGCACTACTTAGATAGACGCTCGGTTTGTGGCGTGGCGGAAAGTCTAAAAGGCTTTAAAGAAGGGCTAACATCCCCGGTATTCAATTATGTTAGTTCCTTTATGGTTAAGAGCTTATTGTAGCCCTTCAAAGTCTTAAACTCTGTTTCATCTCTTAGTATATCCGCATTTTTCTAGCTTCTAAACCTTAAATTATTTAAATTAGGTCACTGTTCGAGTCTTTATCTTTATAGAAACAACACGATATTTGGATTGCAACGGAGAAGACTTGGAAGAAGAAAAAAATACGATCTGTATAACGATGAGTAAGGTTATAACTTGCCAAAGCTTAGAGTAATGATAACCACAGAAGGACCTACTAGAAGGAAAAAGTCTTTTACTAGTTATAACTATGATAACATATCCCTATTATTTTTACTCTGCATTTATAAAAGTAAGTTAAAAGTCGTAAAGGTTTTTCTATACTTTTTTTCCTAATTCCACAACACTGACATAGGCTCTACAGTTTATATATAACATTATTGAACTACGCCCACTGAGATATTACTTTACACCCGAATATAAAAAGTTAGGTAGAAAGCGCAGTATACAAACAAACATATACTAATCTTAAAAAGCATCCAAACGCATAATCTAATTTTATATCGCCGTAATTGATTTTAATTAGTGCAAGTAGCGCGTTAAGCGTGTGTTTTCTAAGTATATAAGTGTTGTAAACAGCCTTTCCAGTTTACAAGATCTAATTGCTATAAAGAGGTCCATTTTTTACAAAACTGAGATATCTACTGAAAATGTAGGTTTTCATCTTTTATTTATTACCGTGAATATAATGCAGAGGCTTATCTATAGAAAGGTTAGGTAATTCAACAAAATCAATGGATATATTATACTTGTAGACCGTTATCTTGCTTAATTATTAATGCATCTAATGAATTATACTTGCATAGTATAAAAAAAAAATTGTAAATAGTTTTAAAGTTGCGTTTTATGAAATGCCTTTTTTATAATTTGCATTCACAAAAATATAGTTTAACAAATTTAATATTGCATTGATGGTTTACGAACTCTTAAAAAATCTGTTTTAGGTACACACATAAACTTAGTACATTTCGATTTATTAAATTATTACATAAATTAAGCAAGCAATAATGTTATTTGTCGAGTTTAATCGCAACTCCAAAAGAGAACACCAGGCTTGAAAGTTCACATATTCGCCCCTAGTATTACAAAAAAAATAATTTTATTTTCCAAACGTTTATAAATTAAGTGTTCATTTTGTGTAATAAGCGACGTGTTTCTTGCGCAAAGCTAGGAAAGTAAAAAAAAGTTAGTAGCAGTCCATTCCATCTAACACTTATTGTTTATTTTATTAATAAAACTCTAGCGTGTACTGTAATGGATCTATAATAATAGACTGATAATAGTACTTCCAAACAGCTCTACATCCTAAAGCATAAACAATTAGAAATATAATCACTAATAAGAGTAAATCGTTTTTTTCCTATACAAAAAGTAGTTAACCTTTCTCTATTAAGTTTTATGTAGGAATATATATATAGTACAATTTTGGTTACTAAAGGCGTTGACAGTCATCTCACTATATACAAAAAAGAGGATATTTTAGAAAAATAAACCTATATTCAAATTTAATATATTAAACAAGCTTTGTATATAAGACGATTAAGAGAAGACTAGAACTTTTCCTTTTGCTTTGGCCGCTGTTATGCTCCGCTCCTACTTTTTGTGTCCCTTTTATTAACGCAATATCTTAAAAAAGGTTGCCTTGATTGTTGTCAGGGACCTTTCCATGTCTCAATATCGTAAGTGACGTATAGCTAACAATAAATTTTGTGTATTTTTAAAATGTATAGCTTAGAGAGGTATGAGAACGAGTTCTGTTAGGACAATCTTGTTAACAGTCAGCTCATAGGTAGAACTTTAATCCCTTACCCGCCTTCGCTATCTTTTTCCTCTTAGTCGCTTCTGCTTTATAAACTCTCTATTTGCTAGTGTTAGCTCCGCAATTAATATTACTCTCTCATATATGTAAACTATGGGAATTAATAAAAGCGTTTTAGAAAATGTAAATTACTAACCTTCCACCTTTTGGAGAAAAAGTTGATCCTAATGTATCAAAAATGTAATATTTTAGATTCAAATTATAAAAGCATGTTATAATACTTATATATATTTTATAGCTCTCTTCTCGGAAACAAATTTAGTGGAATCACTACAAGTATATTCGATGTCTAGCTTACCTACTGAGCTTGTGAGTTTACGTATCTATTTTTACAATCATTTTTAATTATATTAACAATGAAACGTTGAGAGCGTTTTTATTAAAAATACATTTATACTTGTATAATTTAAATTTTTAGCTTCAGAGCTGCTCTTTATAGCCTTATAGCTTCGGTATTGTTACAATTTACTTATTATACCAGGCAACTTGACATTAATAAATTTAATACCATTGAAGACAATTCAATTATCGGACTAAATATTTTAAAGAAATAAAAGTTGAATAATTATAAGTTACTTTAAGTTTGGTACTTCGTTGTACTTGAAGCATGTTATATTTTTCTAAACGAGCTTCTATTTATTTTGTATAACAATCATATAGGATTAAATAGAAACCGGTTTACTTTAATAAGAAAGGGGAATATTTCGGGGTTTATGGAACTTAATTTTTTTGTAAATTTTCTAATTTTTTGTAAATTATAACGAAATTAGCAAAATGTATTCTGCTTACAAATTCTGTTACATAAATTTTAACTATAAAAAGATAACCTCCATTCTAAGCCATTCTTTTGCCGTTTTGTCTTCCTTTAAACGATTGTATGTTAAGTATTATATAAGTAACTATATAGCCATAAACATAATTTTAGACTTGAAATATAATTTTATGACAGCTATAAAAAGTTAATAACTTTTTTTTGTTCTTACATCGGGCTAGTAGCTCTGTGGCGATGATATTTTATTATTATACTGAAGGGAGTTAGCTTTCAATCGGCTTTCAAGGATCAAAGAAGGTACCTTTAAAGAGCTTAAAAGTTTGAGGGAATTGTAAGAATTTCCTTTATGAAATAGAGACTTAACTATTTACTGTAATTATAAATATATACCCTTTATTTTTGGTTTTAATACTTTGCTATAAACTTTAATTAACGTGTATGCGGTTAGCTGAATTTGTTTTAGCAGAAGGCTTTATTTTATGATTAGATTTTTTAGTTCTAGCTTTTATGGTCATTTTTTTTCTTCCTTAATAATTGACAAAACTGTTATGCTCATAAATTTTATTCGTTTTTTTAATACGTAGTAGTAATTTATAACTATCTACCATTATTACAATTATTTATTTTTAATATTACTTATTATTCCATAGATATTTTTTTTAATCGCTCTTTAATTCTCGGCGAGTAATTTCTTTGTGGCTCGAGAGTTCATTTGAGTTCTCCTTCTTATAAATCTAATTACTGCACATTCGAAAAAAAAACTGAAGACTTTGATGCTTTTTGAATAAAACTTAATGTGCATCATTTTCTAAATAAGAAGTTTTCAGTAATTTATTAGAAACCCGACGACCGTACTGGCCAACTTCCATAGCTCTGGAAACGTTGCTGCCTAGGAAACTCGAAGCTAATCTATCTTTGGCACTGAAAGTCAAAGTCACTGTTGCTATAGCTTCGTAATATAACCCTTTTAGTAATGGCAGTTAAAAAAATTAAATAAATTTTCTTTTATTCTACTATTTTGTAATTGCATTCTTATATCCCGTTAAAAAGTCCTCTTAACGAAAGAAATATACTTAACAATCTACTTTACAAAACTGTTAGTAATATAATAACTTAGGTATGGGAAAAGTAGAAGTAAATAAAATAAAAGGAGTTTTATCTGTATAGATCGTATATTACTTAAGAAGGCGACAACGTTTTGGGGTTTTCTAAATTTACTAACCTTGCACCCTCTATAAGGATAGCAGTCAACCTTTTACCTTAAAACTTTTCAAATTGGGTTTTTTTTTTTAAAACAGTAAACACGTAAAATAAATACATTCCGTGTTAGCTTTCTATAATTAGACAGTAATTAGCTTGTACTTGAAGGCATTTTGTATGTGCACCCTTTGAAAGATGCGTGCTTAAAATCATTCCTTAGGTGCGTTCTCCAAAAAGACAAACAGATTATCCAAAATAAAGAGGTTCGCTTATCCGGTAATCCACGTTACAACTTATTTTCCGCAAAGGTTTAACTGTCAACTTCGGCTGAAATTACCACAATTAATAGAGATTTAAAGCTGCTAAAATACATTTTAATTTTTTTTTTTCCCGCTACTATGAGGCTGTGCACTAAATAAATACGCCGGGTCACCAAGCTACTGGTGCTGTTCCTCTAGAGCTTTTTAAATTCCTTCACTAAAGTATTTTAATATTGAAGTTTATTTAGTATTTCTCATGGAAAAAAAAAATTGAAATAGAAAGCTAAAGCAATATGAAGAGTTTTTAAGTATTTTTTATAAAAAACCATAACTGAAATAGGAAGCTGAAGTAATAGGATCATTTATAAATTCTTTGTACAACTTCTTTTTAAAGTTGACTAGTAAACACCTGTTGTTAAGAACCTAAAAAGAGTATTTTTTACGTCCAAGGTTTTATATTTTTATAGGTATATTGCAAGTCGTATTTTTTTAAATTTACAATTTTCATCTCATTCTGTGAATTTTAAATTATATATATACCTTAGATTTTGGTGAAAAGATTACTCTACATATATTAGGATAGAACACTCTTTATTAGTATGAATTACCAACTCTCGAAAACCAAAGTTTTATTAAAAATCAAATTAAGGGAGAGGCCAACAGGGCGGTTGACAGACTTTTCTAGCTTATATAGTACGTGATGAACTAGGAAATTACACTCCATAGTTATTTAATACTACGCTTTGAAGTGAAAAAGCCAAAACGTTACAAGTCGGTACTAAACTTATTACCGGTAAGCTGCTACAAGAAAAGGCGAAAAAGTTTTTTGTCCGTATATACAACTCCTTCAAGGTATTTTTCAAAAGTTCACTTCAGTTTGCTCTGCCGCCTTTTAGTTATTATAATACCGACCCCTTCTAATTACTCAAAAGCTAAACGCTGGGGAAACTAAAGTACGTAACAGTTTATTATTACGTAGAAGCTCCTATAAAAGTCACTTTGAGGATTAAAAAAACTGAAAATTTGTCAAAAATTATCGAATTAGTAGAGTTAACATAAAAGTTATGTAACTTAACAAACCCTACTTTAAAAAAAGATTAAAAAAAAAACGTCTGCTTTATTAATTAAAATTAGCTGATGCAATAAGACAATTACTTGTAGAAATTAATATTAATAGTAAAATAAGAATTGATATACTTAAGAACTTCTTCCATCGCTTTCCTTCTATTTTTTGTTAACCCGCCTTATTGTGTAAAGAGTTTCTTATCAATAATACTGGTCAGAGCATCCCAAGCTTTTAAGGTCCGGGGCCAATAAGGCATATACTGTCTAATAACACTGTTTATGAAGTAACAGAATTCTAGACCAGGGCCGGCAAGGTTTGTAGGAAGTAAGCGCTATTTATACCGACCGTCTACTGATTGAATAAAGTTCATAGTATATAGTAAATTCTAACCAGTACTAAGTTAAACCTTAACAAAGATCTATTGTATCATGACTGCATGGTATAGCAAAAGATACACTTACTTTCTAAACAACCTAGAGTTCAACTAGTCATGCAAGTAATGTTACTAGATATCCCTCGTGTAGTTAAGCCTCTTAGCTGTGGGAGATATGAAACAGTACATCATTAGCGATTGTCCGCAGCTGTTCACAACAGGTGCAGGATTTTACACAACTTAGCCCAAGTCATGAAACCAACCATCAGTGATACAAAAGATAAGTGATTTATAAACACATGAACGCATAACCCAGGCTCCGCCAGGCAAGATTCAAGGAGAGTGTGATAACGACCCCCACCTATTGTGACCGGAACACTTGTCTACATGTAAAGATCATAGGTACTGTAGAACCCTACTAATCTAAAAGCTAGAATATTTTCAAACAATTTTGATTTTCCGAAAATTAGAAAATTTTTTATATAAAAGCGGTACAAATCAGAAATAAAGTTGACACCTATTCTTTATTTCTGTTTTTTGTTTCATTTTAGTACGTGTCAGCGCCTGGCCGCACCCAAGTCGCGATTTTTTGCTTTCAAATTATAACTATATATTTATATATATTATATGTGCATATAAAATTTAAAATTATTTCTTTTTCATATAAAAATAATTTTTCTTAATTTTAATCTATTTATTTTTATGGCTAACTTAACCTTCTACTACTCGGTTACACTATAAACTAAGTATTGACATCCATAATTATTGCAGTAACAAGCCAATCTTTTCACCTGCCACATGGAGTGGATAAATTCTACGGGGCCCTCCACAATCAAGACAGTGGCTAATAATTATGTAAGCGTTAACCAATTGAGGGATCGATGACAATTTTTTACCCTAAAATTAAATCTATTCCCCTTGAAACGTAGAGTAGAGACAACTATCGAATTCTACCGAAACATCCCGTTAATAAATTATTGGTTACCTTACTAAGGTGAGTGCAGTCTACCTTCAGATGGACATCCAAGGTGACGGATCGAGACATGTCACTTAAAACACCACTTGCAGGTCGCAGGAACCCTACCGTTTTCTAGCACTGGATTTAAACTGTAGGCCGTTTTCGATGCTTACGCCCATGCTAGTGTTTGCACTGTGCAAGCATGTACACGGGCATCCTTTACAAATTGCTGCGAACCACAGCAATCTAGGCTTAGTATTCGGGCAAGATATATAGATAGGTTACTCAGAAGGCTAGCGGCTCATTAAAAGCCATAATTTATGACATTTTTATATAACGTTTAAACCCTCAAAACGCCCAATCCTAACCCTAGAGAGACCTGAAAAAGCCCCTTTTATTTAATTCAGTCCTCCCATTTTACGATTATATCAATATTTCAAAGTATATAAAGAAAGAGAAAATCCCCCTTCTCATCTTTGCTGCTTTGTTTGAGAGGGGGGTCGCCTATCTACTGAAGAAGTTAGCCAGCAGAATTCTTACAAAAAAACAGTGAAAATTAAGGCCCTCTTTGCAAATTTCAATGATCTCTGAAATTTCTAAAAATCCTTCATAAAGTAGTTATAGATTTTTACTTACTATGCTTGTTTTTAACATTAAAAAATTTGTATCAATTAAATTTTTGTAGTAAACTTGTTAAATTTTCGACTTAAATTTTTATTACGGGCTACGTCTCCCTAACCAAGTAACCAATCTCCATATCGAAAACTTATCTGTTAATGTATTCTTAAAAAAAAGTAGAAAATATAACTTTTAAAAGTTAAAACCCAAAGGGAACTTATTCAAAAATTTCTTGTAATTACAAAATGGTAATTTACTAGAGCTCTATAAATAAATCAAATTAATAAAATTCTGAAGAGAAATATATTCTTTCTAAAGAGGGGTCAAAATTATTTTTTATACCTACCCCTAATTAAACACCTTTCAAACTAATTTATGAAATCGAATTCTTTTTGAATTGTAATTAAATTATAAGTAAATTTAATTTTTTTAAAAATGTGACATTTTTTTCAAAGTAATCTATCGACAAATTATTAAAGATATTGATTAAGCTAGACATGAGTCATAATTATATAAAAAATTTTAAGGATCTGCATTTATGGATAAGTAGCAGTAATCATTGGGCCCTAATTTATATTATTCTCTCTTTTATATAATAATGGTTGCAGCAAAACTTCATTACTAACCTACTGTCACGCAACAAAAGGTAACGACTTCTATGGAGAGGGCTGGACCTTGTGTATAAGAAAAATATTTAATAGATAAAAAACGTACACAAATTTATTGCATAGGAGACAATGGAACAAACCGTATAGGAGAAAAGCAAGTCGGACAGCCTTACAAAACAGAAACAGGATAATAGAAGCACTTTTTCCGCCTTAATCGAGTATAACGAGGAACAACCTCTAAAACAAAATGAAAAATTATCTAGAGGTGAATATTATTCATCACCCTTTTGTATATGGTTATAGTCAAGCTTAATTTGAATTTTTAAAATTAATAGTTTTTAAGCTTTAATATCTCATTTTTCAAGTGAGCCTTAATTTGTTGCAACCAATATACGTGCGCTGCTATAAACTACTATTATATAGGAAGTTGAGAAGTGCAGCAAATATATTATATTATAAAAAGACGAGCTGAGCATTTTTACCGATAGCATTTAAGTACTCAAGATCGTGTATAAATACTTAACAATAGTTTCTAGGAAAGATTACTTTTCGTTTTCCTCTAATAATTCCTAAAATTTTTCGGTTGTCCACAGATCATTCTTTTGTCCTCTCTATAATCTCATAAAATAAGCTATTTATATAGTGTAAGCTCTAAAAATTTTATAAAATTGCTATATTTAGCATTTCATGCCCAGACCTGGTCAAATCTGTATCTTATAAACAATCATAAGAGGAAGGCCATTAATATTCATTTAAATATCTACTTATATTATTATCAGCTGAGTATTTCTTTAAATTTTTTGAAAGTCATTAACAGGTAACTTGTTTTTAAACAACTCCACTAGACTTTTTTTGGTTCGTTCATTAGATTAATAAAATAGTATCTATTTCTTATTTATCTGGAAATTCGTGAAAAGGGACTGGGGTTACCTTTGAAGTAAGAGAAATATGCTTATATGCTATATTTTTTGTACTAAGGAGATCTTAATTTAGGTGAAGGAGATAAAAAAAAAGAACATCATTTAGTTTTTATCGTTTTAAGCAATTTGGGGCTGTTCCAACTAGTTTTTAGAAGACAAATGGCTAAACTTTCAGTATATGTATTAAAAGTGCTTAAATTGTAAGCTTAAGAGATCTGTTGTATATATAATGCTTGCGAACTTGGTTTTCGTAAGCGTCAATAGTCTCATTTAAAATTATTACAATAATCGTATGCATAACTTTCATTACTTAATACAACTTAAAATCCAAATCAACGCTTTCAAGTATTAATAATTTAATGTACCCCAGAATTTTGCACATAAATAAATATAGGGTACCAATAATGACGGTCCATTTAAAAACTTTAAAGACTCGAAGAGTACTATTTTTTCTAATGATCAATAGAGTTATAAACAAAGATTTAAGCTAAACTTTGACAATACCTAAAACCATCAACCGGGATCGAGAGTGTCGCCATATCTCAGTGGTTAAGAGGATTGACGCGCATACTCAAGTTCGTGGGTTTGAGTTACACCGACGCCACTCTCATTTTCGGTCTTTGAAGGTCGCGTATTTAACCTCGCCTCATAAATTCTAATAAATGCACATGGCGAATAGCAAGCCTCGTCTCCTTGTTAGTAGGTGGCTTTTCTTTTGCCTGTAATTGACTGATGTGCTTTATAAGCGGTTCGTAAATGGTAATAGCAGCGGGTTGAGAAAGATAGCTAGAGGCTTAAGCGAGAGACCTTATGTAAAGCATGGAACAAACCACGGCCCGCCCATCCTGACGCGATGCGGTTTGCTTTGTTCGAAAAAAGGACGCGACGCCGACGAGTCCCACGCCTAAACGACAGGCAAGTATGTTATAAAATGCCGAATGCACTATACACACTACCTTCACTTGTTGAACTGTTCAGAATTCTCTTTTGAGACAAAGAAAAGGTTCGAAGTTGGAGTCTCCGTTTTGAACTGCGCCATTATATAGCATTCATTCATGCTGCGGTATGACAGCTTACTGCCTATGAATGACCTCCAAAGAGTTTGCATGATGACGCCACGAGCAGTGGCAGTTAAGGTGGCGTGAAATAATTTTTTAACAGCAAGAGGTAAAAAAATGAAGCAACTGGAAGAAATATTTTTTGGTTTCTCAAATTATTGTTCATTTATAGTTTTAATTTTTTTATTTTGCATTTTCATACTTGTTTATGACGTTATAATGCGCTTCTTTGTAATAAGAATGTCTACAACTTCGTCCTCCAACACCGACGCCAGTTGGTGGGTGAACCTGGACAGCACTGCAATTGCTGGCATAATAAAATAGACGGTTTTGAAGAGAGCAAAGCGTCTACCAGCTGCATAATACCGTGATCCGGGTGTGAAGGTTGCCGGGCTGTGGCACGTCGCTCACGTGAAGTGCAAAAAGCAAGGGCATAAGAGGAGGCCCAAATGATACCTCAGATATTAGTAGTTTTAGGGGCGTTTGCGAATCACTCACACGTGCATTAAAGGTGCAGTGCTTAAGGTAAACTTGAGCGCGTTAGAAGAACAGGATGGAAGGCTATGGGGCTAATTTGTAAACAAAGCCTTCATGGCAAACTCACTCATAAGCTTTTTCGATTTAAAAAAGACGGCGCCTGTGCCCTTTAAAATCGAAGTCACAAATCATACATTCTTACTGACAAAGGATCTTTTGAGTCGAATATCCTTGTCAAAATCCAAACTGTTCTCCGGTATGTCTTGGCTTGCGTTAAAATACGCTTTGGAGAAGCCCTTAACAACTCATAGCGGAGAAAACAGGAAAGCGGCCAATATCCTCGACAATTTTTCAGAGTAAAAACTCTCTCTCTGATGAGTAATAGAGAAAGAGATAACCAATTTAGCCTCTACGGAGCAATTTTCCGCGTTAGAATTTGTCTTAAAAGCAGATACTTAAAGGAATGATCAATAGATGGAAATCTTTACGGCAACCTATTATATTTCTTAAATGATGAAGCCGAATACCTTTTACTTTAATTGTTCGCTACATAACCGCGCAAGTTACTTGTTCTAGGCTTATTCAAAAAAAACAATTACGTGGCTGGTAAAGGAATGAAGTTCTTATATGAACCTTTGAGAGTTTAAATTAAGTTTAAGAAAGATACAACTCATAGTTAAGAGAAATGTTAAAGAAGAAAAAAAGATTAAAATTTTATTTATTGTAAAGTTATGTCCCCCTTGCCTCCATCGTAGGGCATGCTACCTTTAAGCCATATTAAAGTGGGAATTATAAAGTCATGCCGTTAATAATATATACATCACCAGAAGCTCTTTATTATCTACAAAATATAATCTTCTACATTAATAAATCAATTTTGTTCTAAGTGATTTCTCTCGTCTAACTTATTATTTTTAAATAAATACAAAGCTGCCTGTTTGCACACATTTTCTAAATGAAGTAATTATTAAAGCCAAAGACACAAATTAGTCTGTCAACAGAGCATGGGTTTAATTTTACATTAATTAATGTAGATAATTACCTCCAATAAATAAGTAGGAGAGCATATTTTATTCTTAAATTTAAGTGTAGGCAGGAGCTTTTAAAACTTACTATATAGTTGTAGTAGATTAAGGCAATTATTAATTACAAACTAAAATTGGGCCTGTAATTCTGAGCTTCTAAGCCAGTCTAGTCTTTAGGCACAAAAATGCAAAACACATGAATCGACTGCTTTTTGTTTAGTAATAATGTTCGCACCATGAGAGGAAAACCCACATAATGTTTAATAATTGCTACTAGCTTAATAATATTTATATTTATACAAATAAATATAAAAATTAAGTATTCTTTACTAGTGTTCCCCTTACAATAAATTACTTTAAACAAAACCTTATTTTAATCATAATTATTAATCACTTAAAAAATAAACTATTAAACACCAATTAATTAACATAATTTTAAACACGAACTTTTCTTTTACTATGAAGAAGTTATACCTTATAATTACTAAAAGGCTTTTTAAAAAAAAATTTCAGGTATTATTAAATTAAGACGCTCTAAATCCAACTTACCTTCATTCACACAGGCAGAAAAATATTAACTAAAGATTTGGACTTCTGTGATGCCCGATCGAGGCAAAAAACTTTGAATACCTAGAGATTTCTTTGATAAGTAATCTCTCATTGTATTCCATAAATAATCGCAGTGGAGTATGTGATAGCATATTAAAATTTATAGCAACCAACACTGTAAATTAACTATCTAATAACTATTAAAAAGAAGGCCAAGTTTAACGACTTTACTAACTAAGCCGAAAATAATTATAAAAACGAAGTAAATTATCTAATTTCATCCTAAAATTAGTAAAAATAAATATCTTTTACTTTAAGCATATACTTATAATAAAATAGATATTATGCGTCCCCCCATATGTGAATAACATTTATTAATCTAAAACACTAATATATTTATAAACTCAAAAAGCAGCTTTCTTTATTTTAAATTTTATTGTAAATACTAAACAATAATAGTTATCAGAGTCGTTTTTAATTAAAACAACTCATAATTTGCTGAGTTAACAATTTCAAAGTTTTTGTTAGCGCTTGTTAATAATACTAGAAATAAAACTAAAATTTTGTGATTAAATTTTTATTGAACGAAAAAAAATTATTAAAGGCTTATAGGGCACATATAACTTTACCCTTCGAATTTTTTAATTAAGCCTTCCGTCAATATGGGTACTTATCATATATCTATGTGCATTATTATGGATTACAATTGGTTATAAAATATATATAACTTAGAGCTTATAAAATTATACGTGAAGGCAACACTTTGGGTTTTACTTTGCGCTGAGAGAGGTAAGTTTTTTCATTTACTCTAATTATCGTGATATTATAATTTTTAAAATACAGTTTTGCTACTTGAAATACTCAAGTCTCCTCTGAATATAGCAAAGTCTGTGTTAGAAGAAAAAATTGAGCTATTCTTAAATCAGAAAATTGACGCTCACAAAATTCATTTCGCAAGCATTATTTATGCAGCTAATCCTTTTGATTTAAAATTCGAGCGCTTTCATACATATTCTGAAAGTTTGGCCCACTGTCTTCTCAAAGATAGTTGGAACAGATATGAATTATTTGAGAAGATGAAAACTAACTGCAGTCCCTCTTTTCCTCTTCTTCACTTGAATCATTTGAAAAATATCGTCCCTTCATTTGATTACAAAGCAATGCCAATCGCAAATATGTCGTCATGTAAAAGCATCTCTACGTTCAGCCCAATTTACGTTTATTCCGGAATGTTTAAAACCAACAATATTTTAAACTTTACTCCAGAAACTTGGTGGAATGTTTCTCTTAAGCGTGTTAAAGATATATCTGATAGTATTGACTTGATGGTCATATATCAAGATTATATACGAAACTACTGGGACAGAAACCTAATGAATTATACGGATCACATGCGTCTCGCCGCGGTAAAGAGAGTGGTTCAGCAAGTTAAGGAAAAAAGCTTGAGTCCACGGGGGGCAGCTCTTGCACTGAGCGCCATATTGGGATTAAATGATACCTATGAAGTTTTTCCTGTAGGACTACTTAAAACTAAACCAAGAAACCTCATATCTTTATTACATCCAAGAAAAACAGTGTTTGCCATAGATATTTTTTGTATAAAAAACACAACTGATGGGCACACCCTTCTATATTTTAATGGTAACTCCTCCCCTTTCCACGAGTTTAAAGGTGGAGAAGATATGGAAGCTTGGTTTACTAATTTAACTAAAAACGCAACCAAAAGAACTATTTTTCTTTCTCATTTTTTGATTAGTGAAATTGAAAGCAATTGGTATTCCAATGATCTCGAATACGACTTGCTATTGCACTCTACCATGAAAGACTCTAGAACTACTAAAATACTAAAATTAGGAACGCCTCTGCTGCCGAGTGAAAATATGTTTGAGAGGTTAACTATGGGCATTAAAAAAAAAACCACAAATGACTTCCATGTTATGATCGCCCCTTACCACCAGAGTTTCATCCTTTCAACGTTTGAAATACTAAACATGGCATTACTTCCCTTAATTGTATTATTACCTGAGTTCATGCCATTGGACTTGGTGGGTATAATGTTCATGGATGATTGGATTGTTGAAGACCCTGTGGAAAAACCTCAACGATTTTTACAATTTGGAAATTTTAATTCAGAGACGAAAAATACAATATTTATAACGAAAGAAGAAGTTGATGCTTGCATAGATTCAATTAAAGTTATGCTCGCAAACCAAAACCAAAAATTTCAAAACATAGATGCTAAAATTTATAAGTTGTATATAAATGATTAAATTAAGTAAGGGTATTCATATTAAAAAACGACAGCTTTAGCATTTTTATATTTATTATCATTTTTTACTTAACATTAGAGTTTGTGTTTAAACAGATAAACACTTGTAAAAATTGAAAAAAAAATTTGTGCAGCTTATTTTATATTCAAACCAAAGATAGTAAAAACAGATATATAATTAAACACCAGAGAAGAACTCGGTATATGTGTAGTACTTTGTCTTGGCTTTAACGCGATACCCCACGCCTTCAAACACGTGTATTTGTTTAACTTTTGTAACCTTTGCAATTAGATTAGCCGGCTTGGCTGAAGATCTAAGTTAAGTTTATTCTTTTTATGGTTGGGAGTCGATTATCTCATCTTAATTTCGTTCTGTTCTGTAGTTTTATTCTTCTTTGTTACTTTCAAACAAAAGTTACATAAATATGATTATTACTACCCTGGTTTTGCAGCACCACTGCCTTCGTTGTAGTGGAAACCTCTACCTGTTCGTTTTAATATGTGGCGTAGTTAGGTTATAAGTAATGTACATCAGAAACTATTTACACATAACAAAAAAGGAGTAGTTATCAATAAAAAAAATTTAACAGCTATTATATCTAAATAACTAAACATACACTTTAAAGATATAATTCTGTTAAGCCGCCTCCTGCTCTCTAAACAGTAGGAGCACTTATTTCCAGGAAACTACAATTTATTATGCGTTGTTGCCTTTCATTAAATTTTTATATCTGCTCATTGTGAGCAGCCACTCAATACTATAAACAATAGTTGTATATAAAGTAATCCTGAAGCGTTTTTAGGAAAAATGGTTTGACGCGCAAATTTTAGCTTGAGGGTCAAAAGAAAAACTTTATGCTCATTTACCTTGCCTTCCAAGAATACTAATTTTATAAACACATAATTATAATTTGATATATTATTAAAGTAAACGGGCTGTCTGCCGTTACATCTGACAGAGTAAAAAACTGGTCCTTTTTATATTAAAAAAGAGACAAGCTCCTGTTAATAAAAAAATAACTTAACCAAATTACGGTATCTATTGACGCAAGATCAAGAAACTAGAGACCAGCAATTAGCAATTAACAGCATATTACTTGAATGTAAATAAGTGCTTCATATACATGTCTATATGAATAATTTTACTAAGAAAGTTGCAAAACCTAATAATAGGTATAAAGTGATAAAATGCATTTATTATAAGAAAATAAACAAAAGATATACAAATATGTGACTACATAATTTTTTTTAACACACCCCCTGAATCACACAGTCACAGCTAGTTATCCTCGAGACTAGGTTAGTAAATTGAAACCAGCTATACATTTAGTAAGGAAATTAGTTAAAACTTTTTATTGAATGAGAGTACTTTAAAAAGTCACTCTTTCTTTTCATTTTCATTTAACAAAATGATAATTAAATCTATGTCTCGATAACTTCGTTCCATTTAAGTTATGTGCTCTATGTATCGAGGGTTATTTTTGGGTCAAAACAAACTAATGGGATAATCAACTACGCATTTAAGTTTTTTTTTAAAAAGGCATTCATTCATTTTCGTACTCTTAGCAGTTGCTGTGTATTCCTCTCCTGAAAAAAAAACAGCTACCCGCTGGTTGTTCCTCTAAGACATACACTAGCTGAGCTGGATTTTCTATCGGCCTTTGATGCGTAACTAATATCATAATTTATAGAGATTTTTAAGCTTTCTTTCTTAATTGCTGCAATAGCATATCTTCTGTCCCTTTTAGGTCACGTTACAAAGTTTCAAACGCACCCCATTGTTGACTGATTACTAAGACTCGAGCAAATTTTGAATTATTGTAGTGTTCCTATGAGTTTTTGATAAGAACAATTTTTAAATATTACCTAAGTAATTCCTCATTTTAAAGTGTTAGCCTCTTTCATGTCGTAATAAGTGATTAATCTATTAATATATTCTTTTTAAAATACCCACAAGATCTTGGCTCTGTAATTAATTTGCACACTTAAAAGTACACTGTTAAAAACTTCGTTAATCCCTTTGTAATTCGAAAATACTTTTTTAATTTATAAGCCCCTTTAACGGTTTTTAAGCAACATGGATTTGCCCTCATACCTTGGTGTGCCTCTTGTATATTTTCTAAATCGAATTTTGTCCATTCTAGCCGTCCCTAAGGTCGTACTTGTACCCATATAACGAATTATTCGTACTTAACTGTATGGCGTCCTCTTTAGGAGTTCCGGTTAATGACGCTCAAAAGCAATAGTGTAAAGTGTTTTCTTTTATAATAAAATGGTTGATAGCATCTAGTGAAGCTTCTTAGGCTCCACCTTATATTAGGAAGACAATGAAGTACTTCCACTTTGATCTCAAAATCAAAATTGTGGTTAGGTTAATGCTTGTTGCTTGGGATCTACCTTGTGATTTCTCGTAAAGTAAGAATTGGACTCTCTGGCGTCGTATAAGCATTATCTTTAATTGTCGAACTTGGCCCTGCGACGCTGGGAAATGTCCCAGTATTTTGGAGTACCTAACAAAGAAATAAAGGATAGAGGGTTGACTTTACTCAGGTTGGTATCGCTTTGATACGTAGTATTTAAATTAAAAATGATTGGGAATTCAGTTACATACAATTTTGAGATTTTCGTAGTTTTAGTCTATAACTATATCAAATATTAGTTTTTAACAAAGCAGTTAGAAGGAAATTATGTTTTTGAAATGAGAGTGGCTTTTCAATTATATCTTTATATTAAATCATATGGGTTTATATTAAATGAAAATTCATCCTTACTGTAGTGATCAGTCATGCCAATTTATCTTATCCTCTTATTCGACGCATCACCTTTTACTATGTCTTTTACTGCTTCGTTGTCAGTATTAGTTTTTACTTTTAATTCTTGTTAGTAGAATTTTTAAAAATATGTTAGGGCCAATGTATTTGATATAACCTTGCTAAAAGCAATGTACTCTGCCTTACAAGAACATTTTTTTTAATTTTTTATATCTATTTAAGAAAACCATCACACTGGAGATCCGTTAACTACTAAAATGATACAACCCAGGGTGGTTTTATAAGCGTAAATATCAGCCCAAGAGGAATTACAAGGACACTCAATTAAGAAACTGTCGTCAGAATAGTCACTACCCTTCATAGAAAGGTCTCTTGTTTGATATAAATGATTAAGTATCCTAAGTGCCAATTTACAATTTTTTTTATTGTTGCAGTGGTGGAATCAGCTCAGTATAGATATCGCGTATGAGGTATCAGGCCCTATCACCAGTACTACGTAAATATTAAAATTAGTCTGTAATATTCAGTGTAAGTGTCTACGCCGATGGGGGTTTAATTTTAGCACAGGTGGGCAAAGGTGGTCTACATTTAAATTTTGTCAATAGGGAATTTTATTATTAGTTGTTCAATATATATACCTTTGAGCTGTTATATGACAATCTCCTTTAACTATTCTATTAACCCCCAAAATTTATTAAAGTTTTCTGTATTTTCTGTATTATACTCCTTTTGCACATCAGAAAGATTTTTATTATTATTTCCAATTTATACTGCTAGTCATCAACACATCGGTATCTATAATTGTTTTATAATTGTTGAAGTAGAAAATGCACGAATCATTTTTATTCTATGAATAACCATATCTTCTTAGTCTGCAAGCTCAACTCTTTATAAAAAACTCTAGCAACATTAACCCTTAACACGCATTTACTTTTTTTTATTCCTAGTGTCTAGAAGAAGGTTTCTCTAATGAAAATTTATTTTTTACTCAATAAAAGATGTAGGCCTTGAGGTATGTGTACACAGACTGGTTTTTGTAACTTAGTATGTAAAACGACTGTAGTTATGTAAACTGTATGAATAGGTTTTATAGAATTTTAGCCATGGTAATAAGTAAGCGAGATGATGACTTAAAAAGGACAAGGGAAAAACCCCTTGTCATTTACAAAATTTTTTGGTATCTTTTTGGAGTCAGTACCACTTTAAACTAATTGTTTGACTTATTATGGTGTTAGCCAAAAACTACCATAAAACAATAATGGCCACCATATAACTTTAATAGTGATGGCTAATCTTCTGTCCTAAGTCTGGAGAAGTATTTGTACATATTTTACTCGCGAAGCCCAATAAATTTTACCTACCTCGTTTTGCTTCTTCCTTTTGCCTACGTGGTTATCTTATTTTTATTTTGAAGCCTTGTAAAGATATTAAATTTTTATTTTATTTATTTATTTTTTCGCACTCTCATGGTACAGACGTTATAAGTAAATTAACTTAAGTAGCTGAATCCCACATTCCTCCAAGTGAGAAGGTTCGGGAGGGTTCTCCTTATGCACAAATGCTACCTTTAAAAGCCATGCTCAACTAAAAAGTGAAACTGCCAAAATTGAAAATTACCTTATTAGGACTTTTTTTTAAAAAATAGATCATGCGAGAAATCCTTACTAGCCTTATAAAACTAAAAAAAATAATTCTTTACTCGCTATTATTTTATAGCGATTATGAGTCATCATTAATATCACAATAGTTTTAATATATTATATCGCCTTGATACTTGATTAATGATACATTAGATATTACCACTAATATCTTATTATTACTACTAATTAATACTATTACTAATATTATTACTCCTTGTTTACTACATTCTCAGAATTATTGTATAATTTAATAGTAAAAATTTTCCATTTAAAATTATCATTGTAAACAGTAAGATGTTTCGGTCTCTATATATGGAAAGTGAGAGGGGCTATAATTTAGAAGAACCAGCTAGTAATCTACATTCAGATGTTTCGATGCAATCCTCCGCTAAGCGCTTAGTAAACTTTAAAAATAGTTCTAGTTTTCATTCATGTTTTAATTGGGAGAGCCTTATATACCAAAGAGCTCCTGTAAATATTCTTAATAAGTAATTTTGCATAACTTGCAGATTACCTATATCGGAGGTCGAGGAATAGGTTCAAGCTACTGATGCATAACTCATCACTGGTCTTTACGTAGCTTTGTAGATAATTAACTTATTATCAAGGTTAAGGATAATATTTTTACATATAAGCGGATATAAAGCGTGTGCCGTATTTCTAATTGTTTAACCATATTTCAATGTGAGTCTACACTTGAGTTTGTTATCAATAATATCACCGAAGTATTTGACTTGGTTATTCCAGGAGAAGAGAATATTAAAAAGAAACATTTAGTACCTTTTTATTTCTTTTTTTTTTGAGATAAGCATGGCGTGGCTCTTTGAAGGATTAACGCTTACTTTCCACGTTGTTAGCCAATCTTCAAATAAGTTAAGGTAGGATTGCGTATATTTAATTTCAAGAGGCAGAGATTTTATGCTGCCATAGATAACAGTGTCATCGGCATGAAACACCAAGGAAGTTTATGAGGTAAGGGGAGGTACCAAACGTACTTAGAAAAAAATGGGAAACAATAAGGGCCCCAGCGTTAAGTAGTTTGGAATCTGATAGTTCAGTTCCTACACGGAGCAAGAAGGATCTAGTGCTGATTTATGACTTTATAATCCGTATCAGGTACGCGGGTGCACACTTGATCATTTTATGTATGGAGACCTTTGCCATGCTTTAACGAAAGCCTTTTGTATCTCTTAAAAAAACCATGACAGTAGTTACTTGTAATTAAAACCATTTGTTTGTGTTTTCCACCAACCTTAAGATTTGTTGAGTGGTAGAATAGCTCCTTCAAAAAACAAATTAATAAACTGGGATAAGGCTTTCATTATCAACAAATTCTGTAACGTTAAAAGAAGTACAACCTCTGTAACTTTTCCTTAGCAGAAAAGTAGGCTAATAGGGTCATATTTTTTAGCGTAGTTCTTGGACGAGATGTTTTCGCTATAAAAACAACTTCAGCTGACTTCCCTCTTAAGGAAATAAACCATGGGTGATAATCGAGTGAACGAGTTCTGCAAGATAATTAATTGCGATTAGAGGATGATTTTTAAGCATATTATTTAAATTTTATCAGAACCCAAGCATTTCCTAGTAAAGTTTGTCGATTATAGATTGTATCTCATCTTTATTCGTAAAGGCTTCCGAAGTGAGTCTGGTCTCCTACAACTGTAAAAAAGTGAAGTTTGGTCTAGTATGTGTGCTTCGTGTTTTCTGTCCACCAATAATGGCGTCGTACACTGTCCGTACAAAGAAGTTGGCTTTTTCGGAGTTTGCGTAGATAACTTTCCGTTATTAATTTTAGGAGACTCGACCCGTTTTTATCTAGGTTGGAACACATATGCCTTTTGCCAGAAAAGGTTAGCGGTAAGAGTTAAGGATTGCAGTTTTCATTTCCATATTACGTTTCGAAAGGTCGCAATACTCGTTTAATAATATTACTAATCTTTTAAAGGCCAATTTACTACTAGGGGTCTGCCTTATCAAGTGTTATCTCCTTAAGCGACGTCTTTTAAAAATAAGTTCTTCGATGTGACGATAAGCATCAAGACATCTCTTATAAGATTTAGAGGTGCGTACTTTGAGTCTATTATCACTCTTCAAGTGAGTTTCAGATATTAGAGCAAGGCCCTTATACTTTCTTCATTTATACCTGAGTAGTTCTTGTTTTCTGTTCCATACCCCGTTAGCGTTCCCGAAAAAAGTATTTTAAAAAAATTTATATTGTTTTCTGATAATTATCAAATGTTTACTTTTACAAATAATTTGTTTATCAATCTAGAAATCGGGGTGATAATATTATTGTTTATATCAATATTATCATATAAAATTATGGGCAAGCAAAGATTCAAGTTCTTTATTAGCAGCTTCTCTGTAAATATCTCTGTTTTCCGACTGCATGGATTCATAGTATGTTAAATAGTAATTTTGTATCAAAAGGTCATTACTAGTTTTCGTACTTTAGTTCCATTGTCAACAAGCTCTAAAACCTTTTAATTAGTTGTATCCTCTACTTCCTTTAGAATTGAGCTTATAATCATTGCAAATTTATATTTTTCCAGTCTTATTTGTTTTTAAGTAAAACACTGTGTTTTAGTTTTAATGGTATCCATTGCATAAGAATTATACTATTTGTTCTTATGTTTTAAATGATATCTTGGTTTATTATAGTAAGAGCATATACCTGGTTGTAAAACCTTCTAGTTACTATCTTCAAGATTTTTTTCTTGACTTTCAAATATAACCTTTAGTTGTCTGTGTATCATTGGTATGAGTAGGGTACCGCTTATAGTTATTATTACTATTCTTTGTAATTGTTACTCCTAGAATCGAAATTATAAGTTGTCTGACTATTAAAGTTCTTCTAAAGTATTTTTATCGTTAGTTGCTAGTACACGAAAAGTTATATCACCCAGCTGTAATGTTTGCTTGATGTCGCATCGTAGTATCGATGAGAGCACCGAAAAGTTGTTGACCTTGAAAATATAAAAGGATAAAATGTCTTCAATAAATACTATGTCTCTGGATGTTAAGATCTGCACCGTTGTAAAATTAAGTACAGTGTACTCACCGAATTTATTGATTTAAGAAGGAGAGTGCCCTCAAGTGCCCAAGCTTGGGAATTTTTTTTCAACTAGTAACATGAATGAAGGTTTTTAGTAACTTAGTCCGCTGGCTCTAAATATAAATTTCATTAAGCGAATTTCATTATTCTTTTTTAATGTGTTTAATATATAAACAATGTCACGTAAAGCTTCGTTTTAGAAACCTTGTAATGATTTAAATTGTTAATAAGCAACGTGTCTTACACAATGATTGATTGGTTCTCTCAACTTAGCGTGTGTTGCGATTATCCTTAGGTATTATTGACAACTTAACACCTGCATTTGTAGTTCTGAACAACTTTGCTTTTACGAATACACCTCCCCTGTCGGTTCTTATTTCCTCAATTACAGCTGCCGTGGTACTTCCTTTCATTTCTACATTTTTTTATTTATTTATTGTATCTTTCAACCTGTTAGATAATTAGATATTTTATTTCATTTTGAGGCGTTTGCTGTGACTAAAACATATTGTGTCCCTCATATGACGATATGCCTATTTTAAGGTATCATAATACATTAAATGTCCTGAAATACACTGATAATTAGTTTCGCTTATTCTGTTAACTTCTTTTTCATCTTACATGTGTGCCCAATTTTACAATCTTGATTTTATAAATACCACAAACCAGGATAAGTATTTTTTTTTAGTAAGGATAGCTAATATGCTCTTATTAAAAGTGTTCTATGGAAGTGATGAAATTACACTTGATTTTTAATGTTATGGGTGCTGTATTATCGAGCCACTTACAACTTTTCTAGCTTGATCAATAATTTTGTTTTTTTTATATATAAAAATCTATTACTATATATACAGGTATCCAATCCTTTTTCATTTAAAATACCTACAGAGAACAGCTTACTTTTAAAATTTTTGTCATAAATGGCTTTGCCACGATCTATAAATTTAAAAAAACCGGCTTGATAGGCCTCAGTGTACTCTATCGTATTGTTAACATGTTTTTTATATTGGATATTAGTCAACAATTCTTTCTTTAATAAAATGAGGATAGGTTTCAGGTATCAACAATCATTTAAGTCGTGCCATTAGTTCTTTTTAAGGTAGCCACTTCAATATGACCATTTTCTTTTATTATGGCCCCTGAAATCTTAAAAGCTGACCCTGACAGCCTTTGCAGGATGTAGCTCGGTCTTTAAAATAGTTGGTTATCTATTTTCCCCCTGTAAGGGTGGGGTGTCCTTTAGAATGAGGAATTCGAATGGGTGTCAACTTTATGATTGGTTTTCGGTTGTAATAAGGCATTTAGGGCATTACTGATGATCCAAGTTTTTTGGACTATTACTGAAATATTGTTCTAATATGACATCAAATCTAAATCCTTCTACAACCCTGCGGGTAGGGGCATTAATTTCACCGAGACAAGGTAGCAGACTTTATTTGTGCACTGTCCTTCTATTTGACTTAATATGTGATCCAAACTGTTGTAAAATTGTAGATTGATCTCGTCATCACACTTTCTTGCAGTGCATGTTCCATATATTTTGCTCATGAATGTTACGGGTAAATAAATTCCTTCCGGATGCAATTTTGATGTATGATTGCTATTTTGCACTAGAGCACCACATTTCTATATACATATACACTTAATAAAAGGTTTATTGGGGGTCAGACTCCTTTCAGGTGAGGAGCTCATAGTCGGGGAGGCCTAAATGGCAATGGTGCTGGCTGGTGTCTCCAGGGACCTCGAGTCTTGTGCCTAAGGTTGCCTTGCCTCTACAGGTGATAGTTTTTCGAGGTTTTCCACCACACTAGGTCGAAAGGCGCACCCGGGCCCGATATTTTCCGCTTTTTCAGTCCTTCAAAACAGTCATTATAGCTTTCTAAAAAGCGTACAATAGGGGGCACTCGGGCCCCAACCCCTGCGGAAGAGGGGAACTCAGGTTAAGCGGCTTAAGGTTTTAGTAAAAAGACCGGTGGTAGCATGCCAGTGTAAAAAAAAAAAAACTATGAAAATTTTCTCCTTTTTCGCGCTTCTGTGCCTTGTAGTTTGTTCATTTAGTTTGCAGGGCTAACTAATTGATTAAACGTCAAACCAAAACTTACCAAACAAAAAAAGTAAGGTCAATTAGTGATCTAAAGGATTACTATTAAAACAGGAAAAATTGAATTTTGTAACTACACTACCACCTACAATTTTACTTGAATTCTTTTAGGGTTTAGCCTAAGTTTTTATTTAACCTTTAAAAAAAAAATAATAAATTTAAAGGAACTAAGTTTTTCTAAATTAAAATAAAATATACGTTATAAAGGCCGTGTTTTTACCTTGTTATAAATATACAATACTTAATTTTAAGAATTTTGAAATATTCAAAAGGTTACGTCAGTTTTTTTGCTCTTGTTACATCTGCAAAATACAAATTTTCTACGAAACTAAAAAGATAAGACAGGTTAAAAAAAAACCGAGAAATATATGAGCCTCGACTATTTATAATATTCGGTGGAAGTATAATTAAGTCATTAGAGCAAAGAGTACTTTCTAGCAAGGACCCTTAAAAGACCAAAAAAAGTTAATCTAAGAAGTGTAATATAGACAGTTAATTTAATTGATGTTATCTGAAATATTTATACTACTAATAGAAATACCAGCAGAAGCTCATGAAACGGTTCACTTGGTCGTAAATTCTACCTTACTAGATATTATAATTTACCGTATATATAAAATATATCACAAGATTGAAGAGATAAAATGTACTTCAAGTAAAAAAAATACACGAATAGACCCTAAAACACAGCGCCAAGCGTACTAAGGTTCAAATTCACTTTCACAGTTTAACCTAATTCCAAACCTAAAATAAAGAAAGTCTTTAACCATTTGCAAAAACCAAAAGTAAAATAACTTAAGAGTCTCCTACAAAAAAGTACTTTTTAGATTTTCCTAAAGTTAAAAGCCAAAACTTTTATATTTCTTCTCCATTCTTTTATGTAGTCTGACTACTGTTCGCTAAGGAATTTTGTTTAATACAAATCGTAGTGTTTCGGCAGACTCTTGTTCATAACCTTTGTTTATAAAAGTCTGCCTTACTTGATTAGCTGAAAATCGATCTTCACATGTTCAAAATATGCAAGGGGGCCATTATTATCAAAAGCCAAACCAAATATGTTAATGTACGTTTTCTAACATCAGTAATATATTTATTAAATTTAAAAACGTTTTATGCTATCCAATAGCATAGAGTATAGACACTTCTAAGCTTCATCCTCCTACAAACCCCTAAGTATTCACATGAAAAATTATATTCTTGAGGAAACCAATCATACCTGAAATTCTGCCAATGAAAATATAGAAAAAAAAGACAAATTTTTTATCACATACAAAATAATATGACCTACTCTTTAACCTTTTAATGGCAAAACTCTGAAGTTTTCAACGGATTTGTTTTACTTTCACTGGTAAACAAATTTACCATTTTTTTGTTTTGTTGATTGCTTTCCAATATGTTGGAGCATGGTACTCAAACTTACCGAGATTGTTCAGAGAATGAGCCTGTCGTTTAGGGTCAATTCCATAGACCTATCCTTGCAAGTTGAACCTAGGTGACAAGTGTTAAACATAGCAACCAGGAACCTATAAGGGATTAAATGGTACACAAATTAAACAAAGTTAAATTTTGTAAAAACTGATCTGACCAATTAATTTATTATACAATGGAAGCATTTTATGACCTTTTGTAAAGTTAAAAATACAGGCTGAAAAAATAGGTCAACAAAAGCATTCCTTGCTTTAACAATTTTATGTTTCGTTATACCCACTTCATTATTTTACTTGGGTATATACATTATAATATATTTTTTATGTTGTAATTAAATTATTAATATAATGTAATATTTATAATCGTTTTTAGTGCAAACTTTAACAAATGTTCTTCAAACCTAAAAAATCTTCATTAGCGTGTTTAAACCGTTTACTGAAGATTTTAGTCATACACACAAAAGGAAGCTTTTATATGGTTTATCATTTAAGGAAAAGGAAGTTAAACGCATATACCTTTTTAAGGAACAGCATTTGTCTACTCGCTTTCTCCAAAAAGTGTTAACTTAAAAGTAGAAACATTAACTTCGTAGATCTTATATGTTTGAATGTATCCATCTACCATTATTTCGAAACCTCGTTCAAAAAATACATAGCACGGAATTTTGTCTCTGTGGTACAGCACCATCCGCTTTCAGATACAAAGTCGTAGTCATAAGAATCACTCGTTAGCAGGCTTTTAGAATATTTTTGGGGGTAAAAATCACTTTTCTACAACATAAAGCGATTACTGTAACAGTTAATCCTGTCATTACAAAAACTTTTGTAAAACAACTTTATTCTTAATAGAAGAGGTAAGAGTGTTGCAGTTACCTGCAAGGGTGACTGAAAAATTACTACGCGTATTTTTTAAGTCAAACTTTATAGGAAAATGTCGTTCAATTATAACCGTTTGAAAAATTTTTTATATTTTTATTGGCTATATCTTCCGATAAAGATGTGAGGTTAAGTTTCACGTATTCACTAATTTCGTTTACAATCTTTAACTTTTCAGTATTATATGAGTTTTTTATTGAAGATTTGGAATGTATAAAAACCTTTATATTTTTATCAATTAAAAAAAAATAGTGCTAAATAAAGATTCTTATTGCAATAACGCTTATGAATAATTTTTATATTCTTTTTTAAAAAGCACAGGAAAGTTTGAAATAATTATAAATTCACAGATTATAAAATAATTGTAAATAAATATAATTACCCACACGTCCTCTCTTGTTAAATATATAAATAGTTATTAATGCTACCAATATCTGGATGCGTTGTTGTTAAGGGCACGGTGTCATGTCCCCAACCTTAAGAAACTGATTGCTAAAGGACACTTTTTCGGACCTATATGAGTTTCTTTTCTTAAATTCAAAGTCATATGAAACGATATTAACTTATCTTTATTTTTTTTAAAGTAGGAAAAAACAAATTCAAAAATATTTGCAGATTAAAAGAAAGAGGTTTTTTAAGTACAAATTTAGTAAAACGAATAAATAAAAATTTTAAATAGTTTCGCTTTAAGTTCTTGTTATAAAAAATCTACTTTGCTATTTTAAATATATAAATTAACTTGAATTTTTTTAATACTAACATCAAACTCAAATTTTTATTTTTTAAAATTATTTAAAAACAAGGTAGGTGGTGAGCTAAAACTCTATATAAAATGCCAATAAAAATAAGTATGGGTAACATTTTATTTATATTACTGGCGTCGATGTTATAAGTAAAGTGAAATGGGCAGCTCTGTGACTCTTATAAATTTAGAATACTTGTCTTTGTCTCCTACCAACTTTAAATTTGATAACTCCACCAACTTGAAAACAACAGATTCCAATAAAGTTAAAGTTTGGAGCTCAATATTTGAGGGGTCTCCACTCTGGAAAACAAAGATGCCGATTGCTGGTATATTAAAAGTCTCGCACTGTCAAAAGTAAAATTAATATAATTTTATGTATAAACAATATATTAAAAAATATATATATATATTTTTTAACATGAGTAAGAAGAGAAGCTGCTACGCTCTTAATCGCATTTGGAACTTCCAACTCTGAACAGGGAGGCTAATATATATTATAGGGATTAAAACTAAGTTATTAGCCTCTTTACCTTAATAACAATGTATACCACCTAAAAAGTAATTAAAGAATACAATAATAACTTTAAAGGTGCTTTTGTACAAAGAGGTAGCCAGATACTTTACAAAAGGTGATTGAGGTCGAGGTTGCAACGATATATAGTCGTGTTCTTCAAATGAGTCCATAATAACAACTCTAGTATATGAAATTGTAAACAATTTTTTAGCGCAGGGTAAAATAAAACCTTTTAGGTTGAAGTTTTTCGGATAAAAGCCTTGAAATCTCAAAACTTTGACTTAAATGAATAGGTTTATTGGCGTCCAAAAATAATAACGGAGTTCCCTTTATGTTTTCATTGTCTGGATCAAGTTCGTACAAAAAAATGTTGAACTTGGTTAGATTTTTTTTATAGTCTAACTGCTTAACAGTTATTGAGGCCAAAGCTTGAGAGGAAAGGCGAACATTCGACAATATCAAGGCTGATGAAGAAGCTGATAGACTCACAACGAGAGTCTCGCACTCAAGATCGGTTACCAAAGAGTTGGGAATCTCATAAGAAAGTACGAGTGATAACAAAACTTTTTAAGCAAACATAACAAATAAAGATCACCCATTCGGGTTTCAATGAAAAGAAATCACTTTTTTCACTGCTAATTTCGGTATTGTTAAGCTCCAAGTCGTCATCTTCCTCATAATTTCGAACAGGTACAGTTTTCCAAGAAGTTAATAGATCCATTCTCACAAATTCATATTTTAAATTTACGTAGTCGCGAAAGATATGCAAAGCCAGAAACAGAAACCCTCAACCTTGACATCCACTTGTGAAGGCGCTCCCGGGGCAGCTCCTCAGTTGGAAATCTTTAGGATTAACTTAAAGCTGTCTTCAAACTACTGTTAACGGAAGAAATTTTCTTTCTAATTTTCTATTCCATGCAATTTTTATGCTTATGTTAATAAACTTCAATTTATTGATGGATAACAAAGTAATATTAAATCCGACTAGTTTGTATTGCATCAAAATATAATATTAAGAAATTTATAGTTTACCTTATTCTTTATTTTTGTTTGTTTTAACTATAGAAAGATATATTTTTTGTTTTACTTGAAGTGTTTAATTTTATTAGAATACAGCACCTTTATATAAAACTATTTGTATATGTAAGTGCTTTTGTATAGCTATAGCACATGTTAATGATTTAAAGATTTTTGCTTTGATTAATATATTTATTATGGGATGAATTAAGTTTGTTAACATTCTTTTGAATCTGTGTCCTCATGAAACGAATTTACTGCACCCACAAGGGCTATTTTTTTTAGAGTTGCGGTTTATTACTTTGAACATTCCTTCTATTAAGCTAGTAGTTTTAAATATATTTTAATATAACATACAAGTAGTTAACAGTAACATTTAAATATTAGTTAACTAACGATACTTTATGTAGATAGTTATACTAAGCTAACGGTAAATAATAAGTAAAGCAGTTGAAATGATGGCAAGAGGCTAAGAATGGATTTCTCTTCCACTCAAAAAACTTGATGGCAAGGAATACTCTAACAAGTTTAACCATGCCAGAGCCTTACTGAATCAAAAAGTAGGCGCGCTATAGAAAGAAGGCAAAAGCCTGGGGTTCCCGGACTAACAATATTAATAAAAAATATTATAAGGTGGGTTAATAAGGAATAGGTAAATATTGAACGGAATACTGTCCTTTTTTTTTTAAAAAAAGTGAAGCTTTTATAGGAGGCGATGGAAGAAGTTCTTAAGTATATCAATTCTTATTTTACTATTAATATTAATTTCTACAAGTAATTGTCTTATTGCATCAGCTAATTTTAATTAATAAAGCAGACGTTTTTTTTTTAATCTTTTTTTAAAGTAGGGTTTGTTAAGTTACATAACTTTTATGTTAACTCTACTAATTCGATAATTTTTGACAAATTTTCAGTTTTTTTAATCCTCAAAGTGACTTTTATAGGAGCTTCTACGTAATAATAAACTGTTACGTACTTTAGTTTCCCCAGCGTTTAGCTTTTGAGTAATTAGAAGGGGTCGGTATTATAATAACTAAAAGGCGGCAGAGCAAACTGAAGTGAACTTTTGAAAAATACCTTGAAGGAGTTGTATATACGGACAAAAAACTTTTTCGCCTTTTCTTGTAGCAGCTTACCGGTAATAAGTTTAGTACCGACTTGTAACGTTTTGGCTTTTTCACTTCAAAGCGTAGTATTAAATAACTATGGAGTGTAATTTCCTAGTTCATCACGTACTATATAAGCTAGAAAAGTCTGTCAACCGCCCTGTTGGCCTCTCCCTTAATTTGATTTTTAATAAAACTTTGGTTTTCGAGAGTTGGTAATTCATACTAATAAAGAGTGTTCTATCCTAATATATGTAGAGTAATCTTTTCACCAAAATCTAAGGTATATATATAATTTAAAATTCACAGAATGAGATGAAAATTGTAAATTTAAAAAAATACGACTTGCAATATACCTATAAAAATATAAAACCTTGGACGTAAAAAATACTCTTTTTAGGTTCTTAACAACAGGTGTTTACTAGTCAACTTTAAAAAGAAGTTGTACAAAGAATTTATAAATGATCCTATTACTTCAGCTTCCTATTTCAGTTATGGTTTTTTATAAAAAATACTTAAAAACTCTTCATATTGCTTTAGCTTTCTATTTCAATTTTTTTTTTCCATGAGAAATACTAAATAAACTTCAATATTAAAATACTTTAGTGAAGGAATTTAAAAAGCTCTAGAGGAACAGCACCAGTAGCTTGGTGACCCGGCGTATTTATTTAGTGCACAGCCTCATAGTAGCGGGAAAAAAAAAAATTAAAATGTATTTTAGCAGCTTTAAATCTCTATTAATTGTGGTAATTTCAGCCGAAGTTGACAGTTAAACCTTTGCGGAAAATAAGTTGTAACGTGGATTACCGGATAAGCGAACCTCTTTATTTTGGATAATCTGTTTGTCTTTTTGGAGAACGCACCTAAGGAATGATTTTAAGCACGCATCTTTCAAAGGGTGCACATACAAAATGCCTTCAAGTACAAGCTAATTACTGTCTAATTATAGAAAGCTAACACGGAATGTATTTATTTTACGTGTTTACTGTTTTAAAAAAAAAAACCCAATTTGAAAAGTTTTAAGGTAAAAGGTTGACTGCTATCCTTATAGAGGGTGCAAGGTTAGTAAATTTAGAAAACCCCAAAACGTTGTCGCCTTCTTAAGTAATATACGATCTATACAGATAAAACTCCTTTTATTTTATTTACTTCTACTTTTCCCATACCTAAGTTATTATATTACTAACAGTTTTGTAAAGTAGATTGTTAAGTATATTTCTTTCGTTAAGAGGACTTTTTAACGGGATATAAGAATGCAATTACAAAATAGTAGAATAAAAGAAAATTTATTTAATTTTTTTAACTGCCATTACTAAAAGGGTTATATTACGAAGCTATAGCAACAGTGACTTTGACTTTCAGTGCCAAAGATAGATTAGCTTCGAGTTTCCTAGGCAGCAACGTTTCCAGAGCTATGGAAGTTGGCCAGTACGGTCGTCGGGTTTCTAATAAATTACTGAAAACTTCTTATTTAGAAAATGATGCACATTAAGTTTTATTCAAAAAGCATCAAAGTCTTCAGTTTTTTTTTCGAATGTGCAGTAATTAGATTTATAAGAAGGAGAACTCAAATGAACTCTCGAGCCACAAAGAAATTACTAGCTGGACGATATTCTAAAGTGGAAAGGTAATAGGCTATTCCATACGTATCATTTATAGTGACATGCTAGAGTTATTAGAGATATGAGAAGAAATCACTTTCTATTTTTAAAAATATCAGATCTTAGCAACACCCTGCAGGATTGCCTAGGATCGTCGCTAAATCATCTTAAATAAAACAAAATTTTCTTGGATTTTAACCAATCTCGAAAGCCCGACTAGCCTGCACGCTTAAAACTTGGCATTTTCGCCTTTGTTGCACCATTTCTGTCTCCCTGTCAACTGGATTCCACCTACGACAGAAACAAGATTCATGCCTCGCTTAGTAGAATGTAATAAACAACTTACTTTTTCTTAATTATAAATTAACATATTTTTAAAGAATTAAAGGTTCGTGAAGTCCAGTGTCCCTGCTCACATGGACATAAAACATAAATTCTTATTTGCATAGAGCTTAAAATCTCTTGCTTATAACTTTTTGTTGGGGTAGTAGGAGACTTAAGTAGTGTTTAAACTTTTATGGTTGGGTTTTTTCTTCATCTTCCACTCTTTTCTCTTCTCTTACTTCGGTTCTTTATATTTCCTAAGGTCATATATCAACTTTTTATTATTAATATTTCATTTTTGTTTGCAATAATAAATCATCTTGTAATGTTGTTAATTTCCTGACAAGTTACAGTATGTTGAAGAAAAGATCCCAGCTCATAAGTTTTAACGCAAATTGCCATATTAGGCAATTTTTATGAATTATTTTTTTAGATTATTTCATTGCTTAGTTGTTAGTATATACAATGAAGGTTCACGAAAAATAAACGGCAGTAGTGTTAATTTTTCCGCAGTGCTTTTTTTTTGCTTTAGGCACGTCTGTGGGTCTTTACTATATATATACATTTGTTTACAATTAATTTTAAAAGGCTTAAAGGTTTAGATACCAGTCAGTAAAGGTTTAAATACCCTAACACGGTAACACCTTCATTACAACTAATTGATTCCATTTTGTTCTTAGTATACCTTCATATACCCAGTCGCTTTACTGCTGCTTGTTCTTCTCAACTAACCTTTAATTTTTTATACTATAAGTTTTAAAAATATTTTTATGGGGTACTCAATACATCTTTTTATTAACGTGCTTGAACTTTATTAGTAAACTAAGAAACTAAATATTTTTGACCCTTTCATTTGAAAAGGCGTTTGACTGCAAGCTTTCTAACTTATTGGTCGTCAATGTTAATATAACTTTTGTCGCCCTATAGGGAACTAATAAAATTAAAAGGTTTTTTAAGCATGATAGACGAACACTACAATTTTATGACGAAAAATAAAAGTATAATAAACAGCAAGAAGAAAAAGATTTAACATAGTTTGTAAATTTTAAATTCAGTAAAATTTTTTAAATATAGCTTCTGACGAGGTTTTAACCTCTCTCAGCAATTATAAACAATCGTTTAAGTAAAAAGTAGTGGAAAGCTTAAGGTAAAATAATATCTTAAATACTGCATAGTGTAAGTATGAGTTAATATATATATATTTAAAACCCTCCCTCCAAAATGATGCAGTTAAAACCTTCAAGTGTGCATTAATAGCTGCCCATATCAATGTGACAGTCAACTGCCATATCATTTATTGACATGGTCGTCTATCAAAACACCCAAGAGGTATTATCCATTAATACTGCCGATGAAAACGCGTAGTCGCTGCTTTGTAGAGCCCTTACTACCTACTGATGCTACATTACCTAAAAAACACCTCGAAAAAGAACTTGGCGCCCCCAACAACCACTAAGAGGCGAAACTAAATCTTATGCCCGACGCGGTTAAGGACAAAGGGTCATACTTTTGGTTATTTGTAAAGCGAATTTGATACTGCTATCACCGCCATTTAGAAACGACGGGTCGCCCATCATGTCTGCTGTTCAGTGTGGCAGTAGGTTTCTCGGCCCTTTGAACTAATACCGGCAAAGTTGCGGGACCGAGTAGAGCTTATGAGCTCACTAACTCCGATGTCATTACCAACAAGGTGGGAAATAGTTACTGCACGTGGATATAAGCTAGCTAAGTCCCCTTGACAACTTAGATATCGCTTGATTTTGCGGCCTATCTCAGCAATAATAGCCTACTTATATGGTAGTTTAATTGGAAGACTGTGGTGTTGCGCCAACTGAGAGTGATTGTAGAGAAGCACTTCGTATAAATTTAAGTTTGTATTCAAGCGTAGCCAGTACACCAGCTTTAGCGACTCGTTAAAAGACAACTCGTAATATTATTAAATATTTTTAATAAAACTGCGGGGAAATTTTTTTTTCTTAAACGTCAACTCGATGCTCGTTAAAGCTGGCAGTCAACTTCATGTGGCCCGGAGCTGTAGTGGCAGCAGATTATCAATGAAAAATGGAAATTATTTTTTAAAATGCATTTAAACTTGTTTAATTTGGAATTTGGGAAGCTACACCGAAGAGGAGAGGGCCTTAATAAATGAGATGATATATGGGTGCATTGTGGGACAGAAAAAAAAAAAATAAGTTAATTAGTCACATTCCCACCAGAAACCAATGTATGTAAATAGCAGACAGGAGATATACCGTTTTATTGCTTGTTCATGAGCAAAATGAAATTAATCAGGATCAATAGGTAGTTGATATCTATGGACGGTTAAATAAACTGTTGAATGTCTATTCTTTGCAATATGGATCATTCGTGGGGCTTACATCAGAAAATATTGTGTTTATTAGCTTTAACATTGAACATCAATAGTTACCGTTAATAGGTATCAGTGTAACAAAATTGCAAAAAGAGCTACCCAAACTACGAAAAAAAGGTTTATCAAAAGTTAGTTAAGGTAGTCAAGTTGAGTGAGATGAAATTTTGGATATTGTTTATCGTCTAACTAACATTTTTTTTTGGTATGTTACCAACGCTGCCGCTCTATTAAACTCAGGTTTAATTACCATAAGTGGATAAAAGAAGGTAGTCTTCCAAAAAGGACGTTTTGAAAGAAGCAAGTACAACTAATCTCATGGATTGTAATTAAAGAAGCCAAGTATCATTTAAATGAAAATAAAGAAATTTCTTAAGGAATACAGTAAAGTCTTTGGTAAAAACTGGTTTTTATCAGTTGTACTAGAAAAAGTTTTTTTTGACACAGGAACATATGAACTGAAATATATTGGCAATTTATTAAATGCCACGGAGATCAATAAAAAGTTTTAGGTAATCATTACACTTCTAAGACAAGGAGGCTTGGTCTTAGCCCATAAGACTGTCTGTGTGAATCAATAGGATTCTCGTTATATATGTATTTGAAAAGTAGATCAATCCTAGTCTCTAAAAGAACTCAGAGTGTTGCGTAATTTTTAAAATTTTCGAAAACACATGGCGTATTCTTTTCAATCAGCATATTAGAAAGCCATTTATTTTTTTTTGTAACAATATGTTTAACGGTGGGCAGATTTAATTGCTCCACTAAAAGTTTAATCAAAAGTTTATAAAATTGTATCTTTCATAGATTTTGCAAAAGGCAGTTGGTATATCCCGAGTCACCTGCTATGTATGTAGTCATCGAGCTAATTATGAAAATGTAATGCGCTGAGAAGATTTTTATAAATTTATGTATAGCGGGCGAGATAGCTATTGTTTTAATTGTAAGTTATATATGCTTTTCCAGTAGGTGCTATTCAAATACTTCAATATCGGTTACCGAAGTTTCGAAGGTAAACATTACAAGAGTCTATTGTAGCTGCTAAAATTTCCACCACGCCACAAAGTGATCGTCCGCCTTAATAGGCAAATACCCTTGTATTAAATGACAGTATTAGTTTCATATATTTTAATTAATCCTAACAATGACATGCTCCAAAATTACTTTTAATTCTAAGATCAGACTTTAACTTAATTTATTTGCTGTTAAAGTATTTTCAAACGAGGAACTTATTATAATAAGAATTTTAATTAGGTATAGAGTGTATTAGGACGCAATACATTAATAAATGATATGGCGGGTGTTGATTTTAAGGCGTGGTGATAAAGCTAAAAGTAGCAACGCTTTGTTTAGTGTGTGCGAGAATGTTGGATTATATTATTATTCTTTAACTTAAGTTGCAAGGTATGGCCCTGACTAAGAATTATAGCTCCACTATTTATATGCATATCCTTCCAAGCTAAATTATTTTTTATAAATTTAAGGAGCACCAGCTTAATTATTATATTAAAAATTTCAGTAAATAGTCGTATATTTTCTAGAGCACGGTATTTTAAATATTTGTTCAGAGTATATTACAAGCGAGGCAATCTTTTTATCTCTACAGAGATTGAAAGGGATTCTCATCATTACATTAAGCTACAAAACCTTTTATCTAATATATAAATTTAATTATGATTATTATTTAGGAGTCTATGTAAAACTTTTAGACCCCACTAAACTACGCAAATGCTCCAAGAAACCGATAAGTTGCAGAGCAACTGCCTGCGTGGTTCCCTACTCAGAAATAACTAAAACACTCACTCTCTTAAAGTATTGAAATTTGTGTACTCTAGTATTGGGATGCTGAGTTTAGTATTTTGCATCATATGCATGAAATTATACTAAAAAAAAGTATTTTTAATAAATGTTTTTATACTGTCCATCTTTAATTTAATATGTAGGCTAAAAACATAAATTTGTCTGTAGTATGTAGTTTCACACTTTGTAAAAATATCATTAACTTTACAATTTAGTTTATAAAATGTAAAAAAAAAAAATTTCCTTAGAATACTCTTAACGTTTTCAGCAGTTTTTACCGAAAAACTCTTTCAAAATCTTTGTAGTTTTATATAACAAATATACGTTTTTTATATAATATATAATCTTTAGGAATTATAGAAAAGGTTGACTAATAATATAGCAACTTTTAACAAGATGCTGAGTTGCATAGAACAAAGTACTCCGCCCGCTTCTATGCAAGTTACTGGCCTCCAAGTAATTGTTAGGGTTCGTCCTCTTTCTTTTAAAGAAATGGAAGAAGGATCCAAAGAAAATCTTTTGGTGAATTTTATAATTCGCATATAGTTTTAACTTTTTTATTTACTTTTTTTAGATTTTAAAGGATCAAGTGACTTTAAAAACAAACTTAAATAAAGCTTATATATTTGATAGTGTCTTACCTCCGACTTCCACGCAAGTGACTGTCTTTTAATTATCGTTTTAATTTATTTTTGATTCATTTAATTTTTATAAAAGGAAGAAGTATTTTTAAAATGCACAAATTTACTTTTAAATTTTCTAGAAGGATTTAACGCCACAATTTTAGCTTACGGTCAGGTAGTTAATTTTTTTTATTTAAAAATTTAAATTTATTTCCATGGACGAAATATTTTTTTGCCGTTATTATTTTTTAATAGATTTTCTATAAACTTTGTTAATTGAAATTATACAAACTTATTTATAACAAATCATTTTTAACAATAAATAAAGTGTGGTGTAAATTTTTATTAAAATATCAAAAATATAATTTCTATACAAAATCCTTCACCTTAATGTACTATATATTATATTAAATTTTTTAAAAAATTAAAATGATTTGTGTTTTTCCTTTCCGAATAATTTTATTTAATGTTAGATATAATTTTTTTTATTTGTTATACATAAAAGTTTTTATGTACTTTAGTATAATTTCACAAAATAATTTGTATAATTTTATGTCAAAGAGAAATTCTGAATTTTAATTAAAAAATTACAAAACTTTTAAATAATTTAATACTAATAGTTAATGTTAAAAATATTTATTGTTAAAATTTTTGGTTTAATTTATAATTTAAATACTTTTAGAATTCCTTATTTTCAAAAAAAAGCTAATTTTCTTCATCTTAACAAATTATTAGTTCTAATCTTTAATTATTGTAGACTGGCTCGGGAAAAACGCATACCATGGGTAGCGGCTTCACCCTTTCTGACGACAAGGAAAATTTCGGCGTTATCCAGCGCTCCGTCCGTTTCATCTTCGAGGAATTAGAAAACAAAAGAAACCATGCTAAAATTCAAAGTATTTTATTTTTAATTTGGATTTTTTATTAGTATAAGAACTATTTTACTTTTTAAGTAAACTGAAATATAATATTTTTATTGAAGTATATTATTATTAATTATAATTATTATTTTATAATAAATTTTTTATTTTAACTATTAATTTCTAAGTTATTAACTTTTATAAAACTAAAGTTTTAAGTTGTAAATTTCAAGAAATAAATTATAAAATTTCAAAATCTTTAAGAATTTTTTTTTTTTTAAAATTTAGTCACTTAAACATTAATTTTTCATATAAGTTATTTTTATAGTTTCTAATTATATATAAATATAAAGGCGAGTGCTTGCCAGAATTTTCTTTACGAGTGAGTTTTCTTGAACTTTACAACGAAACTATTATTGATCTTCTAGGAAAGTAATTTTAATTATAAAATAATTTTAATTTTGTTTTTTTAAATTCAAAATTAGAATTTATCTTTCTTTAGTTGTTTAGTTAACATATTTACTTTTTTTTATGAAATATTTTATTATCAAAGAACAATTTGTCAAGTTTAGAAAAAGTTATTATATAAATTTGAATCCGAATAATTTTTTTAAAAAATATATTGTGAAATTTATAAAAACGAATGCTTTATAAAATTTTTATTAATTTTATTTATAATTATTTGAAGTAGAAATATTACGTATTTGATTGGTGAGATAAATTTAAAATAATATATTCAAAATGTTAATAAAAATTATTTTATAAATGAATTATTAAAACTTAAAAGATTATTAATTTTTTATTATCCAATAAACTTATAGAATTTACTGTTATAAAAAACTTTTTAACTGATGATTGGCCAAAAAATTACACGCTAAAATTAACAAAAACATAAGATTTGTATCGAAAAATTCAATGAATTTTTCTAATTTATTTACTAAAAAGTTTTAGTTTAATAAATTTTATTTATGTTATAAAAAGTTTATTTTTATTTTATTATAAACTTATTGGTATTTATTATTGTAAATAATTATAATAATTATAATAATATTAACATAAGAAACTAATATTACTAATAATATTAAGAAATTTTCTCTTCTATTAATATCTTTTAACGCAAACTTTATTAATTTTTTTTTAATATTCAGTTCATTATAATATTTTATTAATAATTATAGTAATTAGTACTAAAAAATAATTGTATTTATAAGAGCTAGTGAAAGCTTAAAAACTTTTTTATTATATAAATAAAGTTAATAATAATAATAAACTACAAAACTTTTATTAATAAAATGTCCACACGTCTATTCTTGGCAGACCCAATAGTAAATCAGTATTGTCTGTTCAAGAGAAAAACGGGATTATCCACGTGGCGGGGTTGCAGGAACTTCCGGTGTCTTCCCAGCAGGAAATATTCGAGTTGACTTGATTTTATTATTATAATTCTCGAAATTTTTTATTTATATCTAAAAAAAGTTTATTTTTTATTATTTTTATTTTAATTTAAATCTAAATATATTTAAAAAAAAATTTATAATTATTGAAAAATAATTTTTTAATAGTATTTTAATTTTTACTTCAAGTCTATTTATAGAATTTTTACGGTATTATTGATATTAAAAGTTTTTGTATATATGAAAAATTATCTTTTATTTAATATTAATGGAAATTTTTTTTTTTTTATTTTTTTTAATTTTATATGGGAGTCAATTTATATGATATAATTTATTATTATTATTATTAAAAGTTTTTAAATCAAAGAAATTTATTTTTATTGAAGAATAATTTTTTTAGTACTTTTATATGTATTTGAAATCGATTTATATAATATTTTATTTTTATTATAATAAAAAGTTTTTTTTTATTCGAGTCGATTTTATATTTTATTATATTTATTGTAAACGTTATAGTAAGAGTTTTATAAATAAATATAAAATATTTTTCTTAATAGCTTTGCCTATTATTTTATATTTATCCCTATTTTTTATTAAAGAGTTTTTCTTTTATAAATTTTTTTTTAGATTTTTACAGAATTATGCTTTTTTTCTTTAATAATAAAATTTATAAGTAGTTTAAAATAGAAAAGAATTTGCAATAATAAGGATACTTTTTTTACAACTATATAAGAATTTGTTAAGAAGATGCAAACTTTTTATTTCTTTAAAGTTTATATTAATATTATGCCGTATTATTAATATATTTTCTATACTTTAATCTTATTATGAATATTAAGTTTTGCTATATTTTAATATAAGCTTTTTTAAAAAAAATTATTGTTAATTATAAAATGGTGCGTTTTTATATAAATTACTTTTTACTGATAACAAAGAATATAAATATTATTATATAAGCCAATATTTTTATTGTCTAATATTTTTTTTACTTTTTATTTTTTCTTATTAAAAGTTTTTCAATTTTTATATTATTATTATTTTTCATAATATTTTTAATTTTATTATAAAAGTTATATAGAAATTTTTATATCTTTTTTATTTTTTTTTTCTTTTACTTGTAATAACAAAAATATAATATGAATTTTATTGTAGAAATAATATTGAAAAATTTTATTTTATATAAAAAATTTTGAACTTTTCTTTTTGAAAAAATAAATATTTTTTAAAAAATGCAATTATAATTTTTACTTAATGAAACCAAAATTTATATTTCTCTTTTCTTTTTTTTTTTTAAAAAAAAATAAATATTATTATTATCTACAGTATAATGTTTAAGAATTTTTGTTTTTTTTAAATTCATTATTAAATAATATTCATTGGCTAATTATCGGATTAAATAACCAATTACAACCAATCAAAAATGTGAAGTAAAAGAGTTAGTGGCTAAAATAAGTCCGAGGCGCTTGTTCGGTATCGACTCGGTTCTTATACCGGCAGATCATTGACTTTTTTTTTCTTTAAGCATAAGCAACCAATAAAAATTATGGTTTTTAGAATATTATTATGAAAACTTTAAACTGATTTCGTTTATTCCAACTTTTAACAACGTTATCTTTTATTTTTTATTATTATTAAAAAATTTTATACACCAAAAATTGTTATTATAACTTTTTATTATAAGTATTTTATATTTACTTTTATAGATTAATTTATATTAAAAAAAAAATATGAAAAATGAAACTTATCAATTAATTTTTTATTTATTTTAATATTAATAATAATAAAAAACTCTAAAATGTTAAAACAATTGAAAAAAAAGATAAAAAAGTTATTGTGTAAATTATATCTATTATATATATTTATAGAAATTTTTTTATATTTATTTGTTTATTTAAATTTTTTGTTTATGATTTTTAAATTTTTTTTTTTGAAATTTCTTAACAAATTTATTTTTTAATATAAATTATATATAATCATAAAAACTTTTGTATATTTTTTATATCCATAATAATTGAAAAAAAGTATTTTTACTATTAAAAATAATTTTTTATAAAGGAGTTAATAATAAAGTAGTAGAAATTATAATTTTTATTATATATAATTTCACAATTATTTTGTTTTTTTTATAACTACTAAGAATTGATATAAACAATTTTACTTATTTATTATGAAAACTTTTAATATTCATATTTTTTAATACCTTAATAAAAGTTTGCGATATTTTTATTAAGTTTATTTATAATTATTTATTTATTATTTTTATTTTTCCTAATTTTTATGAAACTTATTTTAATTTTTGTAATGAATGTATAGCTTTTTAAGAACAGGAAGTCTCTCTCGTTCTACTGGAAGCACCAACATGAACCAATTATCTTCCCGCTCGCATGCTATCTTTACTCTCATACTTGACCAAAGAATTTTTTGCGAAGGTATAAGTTTGTATATATATTATATTGGTTTAAAAATTTAATAGGAGTTTTTGATTAAGTAGTAGTGAAAATTTTTTATTTTTATTCTGAAAAATCTATAAACTTTTTAAGGAAATATTAATATTTTTTGAAATCGTCAAGAATGAAAAGTTATTAATATGTTTATAGTAAAACTACTATAAAACTAGTATAATATAAAAAATATTTCTTTATATCTTATAATTTACATAAAATATAATGAAAGTAAATGAACTCATTCGTGAGAGTTTAATATTTTTATATATTTTTTTAGGAAAATTAATTTCTTATATAAACTATTTATACTGAAAAGAAATTTTGCTAAAAATATTTTTATTATTGCAACTATTTATAATTAAGAATTAAAGAGTTTATTAAAGTATAAAAAGCCTTTTTTATGTCAATTCGATTTTTATTATACATAAAAATTTTGAATAAAGTAATTATTATTTTTTTTAATTTTCAAATAAATTTTCCATATAAAGAACTTATAATATTCACTATTTTTTTTTAAATTGTTCACTCAGTTTCAGTAAGAGTTATTATTAATTATTATATTGCAAACTATTGGTTGAGCGCGCGTCCTTTTCGAATTTTAATGGTTCATTATCATATATTAATAGTTTATTAATTCATTTTCTTTATTGTGATGTAGTTTACTTGAAGATGACTGACCACTTCTTAAATTTTGTATAAACTTATTAATTTTTTGTAATAGTTTTTTACTTTTTTTTTCATAAAATTATAGCAATTATTACTTAATAAAATTTATATTTATTTTAAATGAATACAAAAAATTTATATACTTTTTTTTTATTGAAGAAAATTACAACATTTATTATAATAACTTTTTATATATATAAAAAATTATAGTAATTATTACTTAACTTTTATACTAATTTTTAGTGAATACAAATTTTTTTAATATTTTATTCATGGCCATTGCAATATTATTAATAACCTTTATATTATTTTTTTGTATTATTTGTAAAATGTTGTTTTATTTTCTTCTCTTTAAAAATATTATCCATTTTACATTCAGAATTATTATAACACAATTATTATCAAACACGTTTTGTTTGTCTCTTATATTACATTTAGGCCAATAAAAACATTTAAAAAATTGATCATCTTTTTAATGAAATAGAAGTTTTTATTAAAATTTTATAAATATTTTTTAGAGAATTGAATAATTTCAATAATAATGAAAGTCATATTGAGTATGCTGATTTTATTGGTTTAATATTATATAAAACTTTTTTTAATGAATTTTAGTCTATAATTTTTATTTGCTGAACTATAAATAAAATATATAGTAGTAATAATAATGAATTTATAAAGTCTACTTTTTTCTCTTTTTGTAAAAAAGGAAGAGAACTTTATAATAAATTTGAATGCTTTAGTAAAATTACTAGAAACAGTTATAATTTTACGTTCATTTTATTTATTTTCAAGTTTATAGAAGTGAAAGATATAAAAATACTGAACCACAAATTATACTATAAAAAAAATAATATTAATAACTTTTATAATAATTTAAAATAAATATATAGTGTTAATATTTATAAATAAATATTCTAAACCAACCTTTGTTTAAAAATAATTAAAGTAAAATCAAAATATTTATTAATTATGAAGAAAAATAAAAATAAAAAGTAAAATATTAAAGAAAATCTATTACGAGATCGTAAAGACTAAGTATTACCAATGCTTTTTATAAAAAATAATATATAGAAAAGTTTATCATAACAAATAATATATTGTAATTATCCATAATAATAAAAAAATATTTATAAAAATATTCATTCTTAAGCGCTCCTTATTTTTTTATTATGGTTTCTTGTAAATATATAAAAAAACTTTTGTTATTATTAATAATTTTATTTTTAAGCAAACTTTATTATATTTGTAATTTTATTTTTATCGTAAGTGAATTTTTATGGCTAATTTTTCTATTATATATATAAATTTTTTTATTATGGTTTATTACTATTATTTATATTATTATTTTTTTCAAGCAGCTTTTATTATTATTTCTTTGAACTTTTTTATTTATTATTATATTGTTATCGTAAGAAAACTTTTTATGACTAACTTTTATGTGATATATATCTCTATTAACTTTTTTACTAGAGAATAAAGCGTCGCACGTGCTACTTTTGTTTCATTATTTCTTATTTTTATTAATAATATTTATAATATCTACTGAAAAATTGTTGAGGTTTTAAAGATTTTGTATATTTTTATGTTATAGACTTTTTTTATATAAAATGAATTCTTTTTTTAAACTTTTGTAGTATGTATTTTGTTATATCTACTAAATATTTATTTCATTTATTAATAAATATTGAATTTATTGGTAGTATTATTCATTTTCTTTTCACTAATAATAAGTTTTATAAAATATTTCTGTTTAAAATTTTTTTTATTTTAATAATAAACATAATAACATAATCTTTATATTATAAAAATTTATATATATCCTATTATTATGTTTAATAAAGTTTTTATTATATATAAATAATAATAAATACAATATTATATATATTTGTATATATCGTTTCATTATATTAGATATTTTTTGTAATTTTTTTTATCAGTAATATTAAATACATTTTTATATATAGTAACATGTTTAATATTTTTATATTTTTATTTATATTCCTCTATATTGTAGTTAGTGGTAGTATTATTATGTTTTGTATTATTTTTTAAATTTTTTTAATATTAAAAATGATACTAATATATTATTTCATTTATAAATATACATCGTAATTATTATTATTCTATATAATAATATCATTTTTATCACTAGTAATAATAAAGATAATAAATATTATAGTAAATAATTGAATATAATAATTTTTTTCATTAAAAAGATGGCAGCGATAAATTTTTGAAGTCGAAGTTTCATTTTGTAGATCTTGCGGGGTCTGAAAGGGTAAAGCTTTATTACTATTATTATTGGTACCACATGTAATATTATTGAAAAGTTCTATTAAAAATAAAAAATTTAATCCAGTTTTAGTTAATGTTAATTTGTCAATAAGAGGCAGCACTTTTTTTCCTATTACTAAGTTTTTACCGTCGTAGTAAATTATGTGTAAAAAACTTCTCCGTTTCTCTATACAATTTTTTATAAACTAATTTGGTCTGTCCCATAGTTATTTAGTAAGTTGTGTCTATTTGGTACCTTTAGAAAAAATTTGTAGCCAATAGAAATAAAATGTGCGATTTCATTAGTACTCATAATATTATAAAGAATAATATATTAAGTAATTATCTGTTACCTTTTACTCAAATGGGCACGTTTTCTTTAATATAAATCCACCGTGGCATTTCTATTTACATATTAGCTTTTTGAAATTGACTCCTTTTAAATTATAGAAGCGCAAAATAAGTAAAATGGTGCCACGTGCTAATCCACTTGCTCTACTCAAATCTTTTGCTATTAATAAAACTACCTTTATTACTTATTCTTTTTTGGCCGCTCTCCGTGCTTATCCGCCTTCTAATTTGCTCTCAGCTTAAGAAAACGCAGGCCATTGGTGAACGGGCCAAGGAAGGGATAAGCATCAACTGTGGACTATTGGCTCTCGGAAACGTCATTAGTGTCCTCGGCGACCCCGAAAGGAAGCTTCACCACGTGAACTACAGAGACTCAAAACTTACTCGATTACTACAAGATTCGCTTGGAGGAAACAGGCTTTCATTATTATTATTGTAGAAAGTTAAAAATGAAATATAATAAATTAATAAAATTTGTTATTTATATAAGTAATTACTATATATTATTGTGATAATAAAAGGTAAAAAAAATAATAATTAATAACAACCATCAACTTTTCATAATTATAATATATTTTTATAAAAAGTAAGAAATTATAAATATAAAGAATTAACAAATAGCTTTTAACTTTTTATAAATAATGATTATTTATTATTATTTAAAAAGTAAATTAAATAAAAAAATGAATTAATCAAAACTGTTAACTTTTATGTAAATATTTACTATTATAATAGATAGTAAAAAAAAAAGTAATCTAACAAAAGTATATTATTGTCAAAGAAAGTAAAAAATATAAATAATAAAGTAATAATAAATAACTTAAATTTTTTTTATAAATAATACATAAATTTATATTATAACCCACAAAAGTATATATTATTATTATAATTTAATAGTCGCACGTTGATGATTGCATGCATTTCTGCTGCAGAGTCTAGCGAAGCAGAAACTAAAAATACTCTAAATTATGCCGTGCGCGCTCGCAATATTAAAAATAAAGTATCAACTATTAGTGTGTTTTTTGCTTATTTTATTAAATTTTTTTGTACAATATTTTATTAAAAATACTTTTGCTGTTTTTTTTTTGAAACTCAAAAGTTGCTTCTAGTTTTTTTAAATTATTTGTTATTATTTTTAGGCAGTTATTAATTATGATAGCAACGCTGATATTCTCACTAAAATGAAGCAGGAGGTTGATGGCCGAGCTGTGTTATTTTCTATTCTGAGATGATTGTCTTATTTTTCTATTAAAGATAATGAATCTTCGTTCGGAATTGGCTAAAGCTAAGGAGCAATCTGTGATTGGTCAATGATTAAACCATGTTTTTTATTATAACTATTTTCATTTATCATTATTTTACTGTTATATTTATTATCATAATTTTTTTATGACAGCGAGCTCACTAGGAGGAGTGCATGGTGGGAATATAGAAAAGTTCATTACTGAAAACAACCGCGTGCGAGCGCAAAACCGAGAGTTTAGCAATATTATAAGTTCCTTTATATCAGCTTCCAATTCATTTCAGAATATTATCGACACAGAAGACTTCAAGGATTGGTGCGTTTATATATATTTCATTGGCTTGCCGTTATAGTATTCCTCCAGTCGGGAGCCAATTCGTCAAGGGATAATCAATTTACTGCAAATAACTAAAGAGCACACCTCTAAAAAACCACTAATGTCCCATTCTCATTATAACGAGCTGGCAATGCATTCTGATTCGCCAGTGAGGGAAGCGAATTTGGAAAATAATTTTAATGAAGAACCAAAAGTATATTATTTATTATTAATAAAAAATATTATTTTTATTACTATTATTATTTACTTTGAAGGCAACTCCGAGTTTACTTGAAATGGTTGAGCATATTGATTTTGAAATTTCTTCAAAAGAAGGATTAATATTGAATATACAATCCGAATTACAATCACAAGAAATAGAAGTTATCATTATTATTATTGTTGTTGTTATTATTACTATTATTATTATTATTCTTAAAGGAACATCGAAACGTTTACGTTAATAAAATTCAGTCGATGGAGCTAATAATTAAGGAAACTGAAAAGCAACGTGATTTGTTATTAAAAAATATCCAGTCCCTAAAAAATAAGGAAAACGTATAATTATTTTTATTATTGTGCTTTATAAAATGTATTCTCATTGTTATCATCATAAAAGTTGTATTTATTTGAATACATTCATAATGAACACAAAATTATTAAACTTAAAAAGTTGCTATGAAATACCCTAAAAAATTATGCATAAATTTTAACGTTTTTATTTAACAAAAAACAATGAAAAATAAAAATAATTATAAATTTATTATAATATTTACGGCCTAACATTTTTATAAATTGTGTATGTTACATTATTATTTTAGCGAAACTTTTAAGAAAATTTTTGGTAACACGCACACCTCTCCTTCCTCTCCCAACAAATCAAATTTATTATGGTTTTTCTGGACCACCCAAATTATTTATAACAATATACAAGAAAAATACTGTAAGCAGCATAGTGAGAAAAAGAGGAGGAGCGATTGATATATTGGCCCAGGAAGGGTAACGCACGTGATATAATAACACATGGTAGTCTACCACCTGGTATGAGCACGTATATTATCAGAGTTAACTCCTACAAAAAAAGAAACATATTTGACCTTGCACAAAATTTTTCCCACTCACTCGGTTAACTTTTTAGTTTTGGTGGATCATTTAAATTATTTTTAATTAGTAAAAAAAAATCATTAAAAAAATTTATTCATAAAATTATAAATTTTCTGATTTGCTCGTTTGAGGGGGTCACTTTATTATTATTATTTTATTATAAAATGTTTTGTTATTTATTATTATATCCTTGAAAAATATTTTTCATTATTCCTGCTTAATTTTTAAATATAATGTAATGATATTCATTATTATTATAATTGAAGGCATTACTAAACACAAAAGTTCTTGAATATGAAAAAAATATATCAGAAAGTAAACAGGAAATCACGCGACTTCAACGGAAAACGAACCAATTAACTCAACGGGTTATTCTTATTTTTTATTAATATTATTTTTATTCGCTTGTTTATTTGTAGTTTTTTTTCATTATATTTTTGTACATCAGCGCCTTTTTTCATTAGTTTTTTTTTAAATAAACTTTTGTGTTATTATTATTAAATATTATTATTATTATTATTCTTTAGCTTAAAGATAATCAAAGTAAAGAAAAAAAAATAGCTGAACTTTTACAAGAAGTTCGTGAAATGAAGCGCCAAAAGATTCGACTTTTAAAGCAAATGAAGGAAGATTCGAATCGAAACAACACTCAAAAAGTTTCATTATTATTACTATTATTATTACCATTAAAACTGTGCAAACGTGTTTATTATAAGTTTATTATATTAAATACTTTTTATTAAAACTTTTTTTATCTTTTATCTTTCTTAGAAAAAAGTTTTAATATATTTTATTATATTTTAAATACTTTTTTAAATTTTTAATGATTATATATTACTATTATTAAAGGAACTGCAAAAAAGAACTATTGCGAAACTTGAAAAGGAAAGAGGGAAGGACAAAGCACGTATAGCGACTTTGGAAGTCCAGAATAAACTTCAGACGGAAGTTTTAAAAAGAAAGTTGAAGGTTATCATAACTATTACTTTTATCATCATTATTATTATTTTTATTATTATGATTAATATTATTACTATTATCATTACGCATTTACTTATTTTTCGTAACGTACTATTCTCATTATTTATTTTTTTCTTCTTTTTTATATATATTATATTATATCATTTATTTATTATTGTTTATTATTCTTTTGTTAAATATGTTATTTTTTTTGTTTTAATAATTTTTTTTATTTTTATCAAGTATAATAATTTTCTATCTCATATAAATTTATTTATTTATTATTTTTTTTATATTATTTTGATATTATTTCCTTTTATTTACTTTTTATTATCAATTTTTGAATATCATTAAAATTTTTGATTTTTCTTGATCATAAATTCATAAAATTTTCTGTATTTTTCTTTAAACTTCTCGAATTATTTATTTTTATTTATTTTACATTATTTACATTATTTTATTTGTTAAATATTTGTATTTATTATTTTTATTATTTATAATAAATCTTAATATTTGTGTATATTAATATATATTATTTTATTTTTTATATATATTTTTACTTTTAATTATAAACTTTTAACTATCATCACAAATTATATATATTTATTTACTTATTATTATTATTTTTTAATATAGTTAAAAATTTTATTAATAAATTATATTTATTATGAACTTTTAACTATCATTAACATTTTTTATAAAAAATAAGTTTATTTTATGCATTATAAATTTTTTTACTCTTATTATTTTATTTTCTTATATTTTATTCGTTATTAATATCTCTGATCTAATTAAATATTTTTTTATAATACTAATTTTACTTTTGATAATGAACTTTTTAGTATCATTAACATTTATATAATTAATAATTTTATTATATTTTTTTTACTTTTTATTATTTTATTTTATTTTCTTTAATTTAATATTAAAATATTTATAATTAAAAAGAAATTTATTATAGCATTTTACTCTCAATATTTTAATTTTTTTTTATTTACTTTAATACAGTTAACTTTATTATTTTTATAAGTGAATATATTTACTTTTTATTATTATTTTTAAGTTTTACTTTTTATTATGAGCTTCTTCAATAGAAATAACATTTTATATTATTAGTTAACCTTATTATTATATATTAGATATTAATTAGTTTATTAGTTACTATTGATTAACGTTTTTAAATACTTGTTTATTATAAAAAATTTACTTTATAACTTTTATTTTTATTATTATTAATATTATATTTTTATTACTATGAAAAGTTCTTATTTATTTTTTTTTGTAAGTATTATTTATTTGAATAAAATTCTTTTACTTTATAACTTTTTATAATTATACTATTTATTTCCTTTATTACTATAAAGAGTTTCCATAATTTCTCTATTATTATTAATATTAAAACAAATATCTATTAAATTATTTATTTTCTGCATATTAATTTATTTTTCTTTTCTTTTGGCTTACAATTATCTTTTATATATATTTATTTTTAAAGATATTTTATGTTGCATACATCCAACTTTACTTATTATTATAATATTTTTATTTTACTTTTTTATTTATGTAGTACAGTAATTGTTATTTTATTATAATCTACTTAATAAAATTTATTTACTTCGTATTATTGTTTTAATTATTTTTTAATACATATAAAAATATTATTATTATATACGATTTTATATTTATAATATATTGAATTTTTTAAATTAATAAACTTTTATTGTCTTTTGTGTTTATAGAATACTTAGTAATATATTTACTTCATATTATTTTGATATTTTATTATTATCCTTTAATTAAAAAAATTCTATTATTTCTTATAAACTTATATATACTTCTATTATATATTTATAAACTTCATTAATATATTACTTTGAAATACTCAATAATTCACTTCGTAATTTTAATTTTAATAAATTATTTATAAAGAAATGATTTCCTATTATAATTTCTTTTTTTATAAACTTTTATATATTTTATTTCCTATATTTATAGTTTTATTATTTTATTATTTTGTATATTATTTTTAAGAATATATTATAATTCATTTACTTTGAAATATTATAACTTTTATTATTATTTATATACCAGAAAAAATTTATTATTATTATTTACCTTATAATTATTATATATGTTTTATATATTTGTGTATTCTAATTTTTTTTAATGCTATTAATTATATATTTTTTTACTTTCTTCCACTTTTTAGTTTATTTTTTATTAATATTTTTAATTGTTATGAAAAGTTATAATTATCGAACATTATTTTCAATATTCTATTTTCCAGTTTTATTATTTTATTATTTTATTATAAATATTTACTTTATTTTTAATAATATATTATATATAAATATACATAAAATAAATATTATTTTGTATTTATTTACATTTAATTATTATTATAATAATTTTTTTCTAATAAAATTAATTTTATACTTTTTTTATTAACTTTATTAATTTTAATTTTTTTTTTATATACAAACATTTTTTATTTTTTACTTTTATTATTTAATTTGTATTATTTTTTATTTAATTATTATTTATGAAAAATACTATTATATTATTTACTTTATTATAATTTCTTCACTTTGTGTTATGTTTTATTTATTTATTTTTAAAAAATATTATTTCTATTATTCTTTTTATTATTTTTTTTGCTTTGTATTATTTTTTATTTATTTATTAATATTTATTTAAACTGTATTATTATTTATTACTATCTGCATGATTAATTAATTATTTGCTATTATTGATTTTTTATAATTTTTTAATTAGTATTATTATTTTTATATGTATTATTTTATTTTTATTTTTTTTTATTTACTTATATTATAAACTTTTCAGGAAGCAAACTTAATACATAAAAGAAGGAAACTTTACGGTTTGTTTTATATATTATATTGTATAATTTAATTTTTTTTTTAATGTTTACGTTAATATAAATAAGATTTCTATAAATAATACTTTTTATATTTTTGTTTAACGTTTATATATTAATATAAATTTTTATAAAATAATTATAATAAACTATAAAAGCGACTGGAACGGAAGACAATATAAAAAGAGAGACTTTTGACCGGCCAATAGACGAACTCCAAACTTATTTAACGAACCAAATTGAGGTTTCATAATTATTATCCTTCATTATTTTTTTATTATTTATTATTATTCGGTTTATTTTTTTATTTATATATCAAATTAATTTTTTCTTATTACTTTTATAATTATTGTTATTGTTATTTATTAGTATTATTATATTTATAATATATTTATTCAGGCTTTAGTAATCCAGAAACAGCAATTGGCTGATCTTTCTATTTTGGCAGAAAAAAAGTCTCAGCTGGAACGCGATCTTTCTTCAGAGAGTTATTATTATTACTATTGTGATTATTATTACTACTGTACTTTCACTTTTTATTATATCTTATTATTTTAGCCTTTTTATTAATACTTTATTATTCTTTATTATGTTAATAAGTTAATGAAGAAGAACGCGAATATCTAAACGCTGAAGTTGAATATATAAATATCCAACTGCATGCTTTAGAAAACTGCAATGAAATATTGAATACGAGTATTATTTTTTTAAACATTATAATAATAACAATAATAAATAAATATACATTTTACTCATTACAATAAAAGTTCATATTTTATAATGAAAAGCAACAATTTTAAAAATAAGTAATATTTAAAGTAATTATTAAATGTATATATAATTTTTATTATTGGAAAATAATATATTATGTTATTCACTTTTATTTATATAATGAATGTTGTTATTTTATAATGAAATACATCAATTTTTATATATAAATAATATTAAATGTTATATTTTTTCTAAGTTTACAACAATAATGACTGTTAAATATTTATTTTTTCCTCACTTTTTTGTATAATAAAAGTTCATAATTTATATGAAAACAACAACTTTTTTTTTATATATAAGTGATATTGAAAGTTATATTTCTTATAAGTTTACTACAATATCATAAATAGTTTCTTACTTTTTTTTATATAATATAAAAGTTCATATTTTACTATAAAAAACAACAATTTTTATATAAGTAATATTAAAAGTTATGCTAATAATAATTATTAATAACTACTATATTTCTATCTAATAAAAATTTATATATACATTTACAAGCTTATTAAAAGTTATTATTATTATTTACTTTCTTCACTACTTTTTTTTACATATTTAAAGTTTTTTATTTCGGTGAAAAAGAAATTTTTATGTTTATCATTATTACTATTAGCAAATATTTCTGATTCGATTCAAGAAGTGCTTCAATCATTAACTATAAAAGAAGCATCCGCCATTTTGAAAATGTATTAAACTTTTTAACTTTTTAAATTTTTATTGTTATAACTTTAGTGAAACCAACTGATCTTGTATATTTTATTATAATCTTTTTACTATTAATTATTACTTTATTATTATTATTTCAACTGGAATAATAATTATAATAATAATATTTTTAATTTTTTATTATTATTATTTCAAATAGTAATATTTTATTTTTCTTTTTATTTATTATTGCTATTTTAATTATAATTAAATAGCAATATTACTATAAATATTTATTATATAATTATCACTCTTTTTCTTTGCTTTTATTATATATAATAATATTAATATATTATTAGTGTAAATTTTATTTATATTTATTTATTATTAACTTACTGCTTTCAAAAATAATAAGAAATAAATATTTTTTTTTTACTTAATATTATTATTTTTATTTATATATTATGATTACTATCGAAATGAATAATAGTAATATATTTTTATTTTTTACTTATTATTTTTGTATTCTTGTTGCATTTATAATAAATAACATTTTTCTAATTATTATTTTTAATTTTTTCTTATTGCTTTTAAAATTAGAATATTTTTTTTATTTATTATTATAATTATAAATTAACTTTTTTCTTTCTTCCATTCAACAACTTTTTTTTTAAAAAAATAATATATTTTTTTTACTTTATTGTGTTTAATATTTTATTTATTCTTATTTTTTTTATAGTAATTTTATTTTTTTCTTATTCAAAGCATTTCAAAAATTATTACTTATAAATTAATAAATATTTATTTATTATATATTTACATTTATATTTATTTACTTTTGCTAAGAACTTTTTGATAATTTTTTTTTATTATAGTTTTTTTCAATAGTTTTTACGTATTACTTTACGATAAAATAAATTATACAATGAAAAAGTTTAATAACAAATAACAACTATTAACATGATATTATTTATAAAATAATATATTGAATTAAATATTTTTTAAATAATAATAATTTTACATTTAAGATTAATAATAAAATAAAAATAAAATAGATAAATAAGTTTATATATTAATATTCATAAAAGTTATTAATGTTAATGAAAAAATATTTTTACAACTAATAGTAGTAATAAATAATTATAAATAAAAATATTATGAATTAGTACAAATTTTTAATAATAAATAATTATCTAAAATAATAATATATAATTTTTATAATGTTATATTTACTTTTATTATTATTATTCAGTGTTTCATATATTACCAAAAAAATTATTTCTTTATTGTTATTTTTTTATTTATAGAATACCAATAAAAATAGTATCAAAAATAATAATATACTAATAATTACAACGTTCCACTTTATGTTATATAATTTTTTTTGAATATTTAAAGATTTTATTGCTATTATCCTATATTATTAATGCACTTTATCTTCTTTATTATTACTTTTTTTTATTAAAATATAAAAAAGTTAGTTTTTAAAATAATAATAGTAATAATAAAAAACGTGTTCTACTTTTTTATATATTTTATTATATTTAATATTTTCTCTTTTATTTATAATTATTCCGTATTTGTTATTTCTATTTAATAATAACACTCTTGTATGACTCACTTTATCTTCTTAATTACTTCTGTTTTATTTTTTAATATTAAAAAAAAGAGTTTAAAAAATAATTATAACTATATATAATTTTTGTTATATTTAATATAAACTCTTATTATTAATATATTACGCAATATATAATAATTCAAGTTATTCATAATACTTTTTATTATATTCACTTTATCTTCTTTAATTATATATTTTTTTTTATTCAATTTAGATAAAAATACCGTTATATATACAGTAAAAAAAAATTTATAATAATTTGTTAATTATTATTTATATTTTTTATAATAATTATTTTAAAATATATTTTTTTAGCTTATTATCAATTTTTTACAAACAATATTTTATATTATTATACTATTATTACTATTTTTATTACTTTTTCTATTTATTATAAAATATTTTCTTTTCAGTTCAATTACTTTTTTATATCTTCATACTTATTTTTGATGTATTTTTTACTTTTATTGAAAATTTCTAATTTTATTTATTTTTATATTTTATTATTAATATAAAACAATTTAGTTTTTTACTTTTTTTTTTAGATTTTTATGAAACTTTCGGTTTTTGTTTATTAATATATTATAACTTTGTACTTTATTTGTTTTTTATTTTCTATAACCTTTTATTAACTTTTCTTATTATATTTCTAATGAAGAGTTTTTCTTGAAGAAGTTCCTTTTCTTCGCTTATCTCTAGACGCAGAGAAAAAAATTGTTGACGAACTCAAAAGAGAACTTGCTCACTCTATAAAATTAGTGGTCATTTTTCTCTTTTTTTGTTAGTGGAAAACTTGTACTCTGCCAATCAGTATCTGTTGTCTACTTTATTATCCGGTTTACACGAGATTTGTATTAGTGTTTTTCCTTAGATTTTTTGATTTTTTTTTATGAATTTTGTAAGATTCTGTAATCGCTAAGAATTTTGTAAAAGTTTATTTCTTTATTGATTCGCTTTTAGAAGATTTGTTCGGAAATTTATAAATTTTTTTTAAGTGCCGAACGCCAATCTCTATAAAGTTTTTTCCTATTACAATAACATTCGTTGAGGAATTAAAAATACTCATATCTCGTCTATTTGTTAAATTATTTTTATGCTAATATTTTTGTTGGGAGGATTTAAAGTATTCATTTTTTCGAAGTGCTGAAGAACATGAAAATCGTGGAAAATTCATAATAATATCTTTTGTATTTATACTTTTTTGCGAGGGAAGATTATATTTAATTTTTTTTAGTGAAGTTCAAAATTTTTAAAATCGCGAAATAAATTTTTTGTACCTATGAGGTTTTGGGAGCTGCTTATTTATTTTTGCTTAATATTTTACTAATAAAGTTTGGTTTTATTAATAATTTATATTAATTTTGTTGGGGAAAATATTAATTTTTCGGCCTATGAGAATGCTAAAAAAAAATTGGCAATTAATTTTTTTAGTCTAGTTTTTTGTTGAGGAACAATTTCGTTATTTTTAAAATTCTTTGAGCCCCAACAGAAACGAAGATTTATTAACAAAATTTTTTTGGGCGTTTTTGTTTTTAATTTTGAGCCAAAACTTATTAAATTTTGTAGTGAATTTACATAGTTTTACTATAAAGAATTAACAATACATACAACAGTTAGTATCTTATTGGTTATTAATTATTTTTCCTAACACTGGAGAATTAATTTGAATATTAAATTTCTGATTATATTTTTATTAATACACTTTTATTCTATAATCTCATTAATATTATTTAAAGTTTTCTACGAAGAACTTGTTGAAAAGCATAAATATAAAATAATATTTAAAAAGTTTTTAAAGATTTTTATTTTTATATTAAAAAACTCAATTTTTTTAACTCTTTAAAAAATAGTTTTTTGTTTTAAGTTTTAATGAAATTTTTAAAAAAAAAAATATACTTCTAAAAGTTTTATTTTTTGTTATTAAACTTAAAAATCAGTAATAACTCTTAAATATTTATTATATTCCTTAAATATAAATATATTAAGGTTTTAATGATTATTAAAGTACTATAAATAAAAAGTGATAAGTTTTTGTTTTTTTCCTATAGAATATTGAAAACGAAAAAGTTTTTTCACTAAAATCAGCTTTAAAAAATGCAGAGGAAACGGTTTTACTGTTAAAAGAAAAATTATCTAACTCAGAAAAAGTTTTTACTTTATGTTATTATTACTATTATTATCAATATTATTATTATGCGTTTATATACATTAATAAAAAAAACTTTTATTTATTGTTATATTATTGTTTTTATTCATATATATTTTTATCAAAATTATAATTCTTATGCTTTTATATAATTTTTTTTTATTAATATGCAATTTATTAAATATTATTATGCTTTTATTTTACTTCTTCTATTTAAAAAGTAATTTATTAAATATTATATTTTTATGCTTTTATATTCTTTTTATCCATAATTACTTTAATAAAAATTATTTCTATGCTTTTATATATGTTTTTTAAAAAACTTTTATTATTTTTTTTTTTCAAAGTTATTACTTTAATAAATATTATTATGCATTTATATTTATTATTTATAAAATAAAACTTTTATTATTTTATTTTAAGTTATATTACTTTAATAAATATCATTGTTATTCTTTTATCTATCTTAAATATCTATAATTACTTTATTAAATATTATAATTATTATGCTTTTATTTTATTTTTTAATCCAAGTTTTTATTATATTATGTTATATAAAATACACTTCAATAATACTATTATTATGGCTTATATTTATTATTTTTGAAAAAACTTTTAGCTTTCTAAAGATTTTGAAGTCAAGAATGACGAATTGGAGCGTTCACAACTCTCACTAATACAAGTTCATGATTTCCATTATTTTTTTCCTAATATTTAAAAATTATTACTATATCCTTAAATTTTATATTTTTTAGTTAAATTTTTTAGATTTTATTTTATAAAAATAAATTTATTTTTAAAATAATTTGTATTTATTATTTTTTTTATTCTTTATTAGATTATTACTTTTATTATTAAATATTTTATATAATTTCTATATATATTTTTAAATATTTAATTTCATTTTTTTTTAATTTATAGACTAAAATAGTTATTTTTATTTTGTTTGTTCGGAATTTTGGAAGGTAATTGTTTTTTATCACTTATTATAATTATTATTATGAAATTATTTAGTTCTTTATTATTATTTTTTTTTTGAAATTATTATCGTGATTATATATTTATATCTTTTTGTGATTAAATTTTTTTTGATAATAAAGTTTATTATTATTTAAATTTTATTTTTATTTTAGAAAATTTATTTTTTGCTGTTAAAAATAGTAATAATAATAATTATTATTTTAAATTTTTTAATAATTTTTTATGGTAGTTTAAATATATTATTATAAAAAAAATTATTACTATTATTACTATTATTATTATAGTTTTTGTTATAAATATTTTCACCTTATTATTTTATTATTCACTATTTTTTGTGAATAAAAATACTTTATTTTTTCAGCTGGAAAATTATTTCTTGTTATTGTTTACAATTTATTATTATCGTCTTTATAACTTTTATTATCTACTTTTTATAATAGTTTGTATTTATTATTAATTATTACTATTCATTTTTAACTATTTCTTTTGTTTTAAAGTTTATTTATTATAATTTTTATTTTATTTTTTCTTGCTATTAATATAAATATTTACCATTATTCTTTGTATTATATTTTTTATTATTCATTATCCCTATTATTTTGATTATTATTATAAGGAAATTAAAAGACTGGAAAGAATACATATTAAAAAAGAACTTCAACTTCGCCAACAACTTGAAAGAAATAATATTCAAGCAAACTTTATTTTGGAGCAAAACAACCGCAACGTTAATAATAAGGAAACTCCAAAACTATATTTTTTATTATTTTTATTTTATAAATCTACTAAAATTTATTATTATAAAAATTTTTTATTTATAAATAATAATAACTAAAAACTAATGAATTATGATAATATTGTATAATTTTTATGATATAAAACTTTTTATATAAAATATAAAATTAGTTATTATAAGTTTTTTTTTTAATGCAAAAAAATAATTAATTAGTCTCTTTAAAGTAAATTTATATTATTATTATTATTATTATTATTATTATTATTATTATTATTATTATCAGGCTGAGCCTTCACCTCACATTGTACAAAACAAAGAATCTGAATTAACGTAGATTTTTTTTTATATATAATTTTAAAGTTATAAATATTTTTAAAAAAAGGAATTTCGTGGAAATCGGGCCGACGCATGTAAATATTAAGCGGCGCTCCTCTAGACATCGTAGAACGAAAAATAATACGGCTAACGATTTCTGGAATTTATAATTTGAAATCTACAATAAATAAGTTTACAAAATAAATTTTATTATTCTATAAATAAAACTATAATTTAATTAAATGAAATATTTTGTTCAACTTTTTTTTTTAATTTGTATGATAAAATGTATACAAAATTTTGTAGAAAACTCTAGAAATTTAGCAATAATGTGCTCTATATGTTTTAAAAGATGCCTACATATATATTATGGAATTTATTTTATTAAGCTTTTGTTGTAAAACTTCTTAAATTTTAAAGAGGGTGCTTCACTTTGTAGCTTTGTGAAAAAACTAAACAGTTGTAGGCTTATATTTACACCGAAAAAGGAAAAAGCTCAGTTGCCCACAAAAATTAATTTTTTAACATTTTTAATTAATGGAAAGTTTGTATGAATTGCTAAACCTTTTCGATCTTCAAAAAAGAATTAGCTTTGCAGATTAAAAATAATTTGTTTGGAGGGATTCGAATATACCCAAACTTTTTTTTTAAAAGCTTTTAAAGTAAACTTAAATTAAATATTATAATTTAAAAAAAAAAGGATATTAGTAATTTTTAGATTTATTAATTTTTATAGAGCGCTTTACTTTTACATCTCTTAATATTTTGGAAGAAAGCCAAACTTTACCACAAATATTAATAGAAAAAGATATCATACGTTCGCATAGAATAACAAATATAATTTAGATTGTTAGGACAACAGCTTTGGTTATATTTAGAAGCTTAAAAGAACGAATTTTATAAATTATAATTTATACTTTTTCGGTATCTTTTATTTTTATTGCTTACTATTCTATAATAATTATTTTTTTTTCTTATTTTTAGAAAACTGAAACTTTGTGTTCTACGCTTAAAGGAGTCTTAAAGTGCTGGCAATTATATTATGAAAATATCTTTAAAACTACGAAACTGTGGCCAGACTAAAAAGTTTCACTAAAAGTTTATAATAAAGTTCAGCAGGCTTACCATGTAAATTATTTTCTTTTTTTTAAGAACACGAACATTACACCAAAACGTAAGTAAAAGCTAATTACTTCCCTCTCAATACGTGACTGTCATCTTTTTATCAGTTTATAGTTTTTTTTTTTATTACGTACCAATCCATTTTTAATAATTTTAACTTTGTTAAGAAATATTTAGAGCATATTAAAAGAAATTGCTTTTTTCTAAGCTAATCGTTATATTATCCTTAGACTAATTAAATTGAATAAGAATTTAAAAGCATTTAACAAAATACTTGTTCATTAAACTCTTTCCTCTAAAAAGTATTAGTTCACTAAATTAAGCTGATATCTAACCTAGAATGAAAACGAAGTAAATTTTTTATAACAAGAAAAATGGAAGGAATGAAAAAATTTAATTCTAATTACGAAAAAATGGTTTTATAATTTTTTGAAATGTAAAGCGTTTCTATCCGAGAAATTTAGATACTTCTCTTCTCGGGTGGCAATGCTTTTTTTTTATCAAGTAGATAATATTGTATAGCGTATGCGCAGTTCAGTGCTGCAGCGCACGAACTACCGATACATACTTATTAATTCGCATTGTAGTAACAATTTATGGAGTTGATTAAGACTATAAGCATAAAGAAAAATAATTTTAAATTTCATTTTTACAGGCTTAAACTTAAATGTATTCAACAAAAAGTATAAACTACCAGTAATTTTTTTATTAAAACCCTCAATACTTAACAGGCTTTCAATCAATTTGAAAAAAAGACTAATTTATTAAGTGGCCAGAAGGGTACATCTACTGAGCTTGCGAAGAATTTTTGTTCCCCGGAGTTACATGCTGCTGTCTACAGTAACTCATAATCTTAACAATTTATAAATTAATTTTAAAATTCACAAAAAAAAGGCACGAGTTCTCCACCTGCTCCGGGAGTTCTTCCAGAGTGGCAGACGATATATCCACTCCCCTTTTGGTGATTTCTGTAAAGTCAACAAACTGAACGATGTCTGCCGTAAAAATTAAGAACTTTGAAAAATGCTGCCTTAGTTATATAATAATAATATATACGCGACCGCGTTTCATGCTGCCGTATCGCCTGCTAACCAATGGAGCAACGTCGGCATCCAAAGCTCGCAATTTATCATTGTGGGCACTTCCCAACCCAACAATAACTATCTGCATATGAGGCATTAATGCAATAAATATAGTGGGAAAAAAGAGTCTAAAATGCAGTACCGAAAGGGGATAGCCAGACGCCTTGACTACCTCGTCAGTAGTTTCTTCCATGTCTACCCGCAAAGTTGTTAATAATTATAATATAACAAGAGCGCTAAAAGGAAGCGATACTTAAAAAGTCTTACCTGCTATGTTCCCTTCCGTTAGTATAAGTAGGACAGTATACTTGGAACCTGGCGGGAACTGGCATGCATGGGTCGCCACGGTCCGGATGACCTTGACCCAAAAAAAAGTATCACGAGATAAATCGAGCTATGTAAGTTCATTATTGCATTATTTACGCAACAAAAACGACTTAAAGACTAGTCCGCAACACAAGTGCTTTGGACTATTAACAGAACTTTTATTCGCTATAAAAATAATAGCGCTATTGCAGCCATTCCTCCCTTTAATTAATGGCATTTAACCATTTGCCCTCATAAAACCACCAACACAAAAAATGATATATTAACATAAAAAAATGCAATTTATTTTTTCTATTCGCCCACCTGAGCTAACTTGGCCTGGTAAGAAAGATTATTAGTCATTGGCCAAATAGCAAGCAATAGAAAGGGGAACCGGTCCACAAGGTGTGACATGTCCAACAGTATTAATGTAGGCTTGCATGAGTCCGTCCACCCCGTGCACCTGAAATAAAATATTTAAGCACAACCAAAATATTATAACAAAAAGTTTTTACAAAAAAATCACAAAAAAATTTAAACAGGTAAGTGATAAAAATTTATTTAAAGTACCGTTGAGTTATTTGGATCTCCTGTCATTGCAAAACAATGGGATATGCTGCCATCCGGGAGTTTAGCCCCAAATCCGTACGCCTGAATAAAAGAAGTTCCAGCAGTCAAGTTGCTTGTATGCCTCAGTGACACGTAGTTATAAATTACTTGGTACAGGCTATCGGAATCCCAATCTGAAAGAACACGGGAAATGGAAAGCAGAGCGGTCTATGAAGCAATTAAATTTGTTACTTTAAAAATTAAGAACTACTCTGCTTTTATTTTTAATCCAAACGGCCTCCATCTGTACCCCACTGCCGTTTTAATATAGAATTATATTTAAAAAAAAATTATATTTAACTTGACACAGAAAAGATATTGATCCAGACAGAAACAAAGTGCCTTAAAAACAAGAAACAAAAATTGAACCAAATTTAATATTAAAAAAATTTTTTTTTTCAAAAATTTAACATTTTTTAATTATCACTGTTAAATATAGTATTATGTTTAAAATCATGAGCAAACTTGGTAGGGATCCATACGACGATTAGAACTTGAAGAGTGTAATCCATGCGGACCTCCACTTTTTCTAATAATTTTTATAGAAAAAAACTGGCATTCCGATAATAAAGTATGAAGTACCCATCAAGGGAAGAAAAATCCACCGCGACGCTCAAGCTGACCTCCATGCCCCCTCGAATGTAATCCAAATAACTGAGAATTTACGTATAAATACAAGTGTAAATTATTTCTTCCTTTATAAAAATCCCAGAAATTTTCAAATGAGTAATATATAATTAAAATTATTGAAATTACGAGTATCCTTTTACTAGCTTAGCGGTCAGGTTTAATGTGCCTGAATTTTTATACTGGCTCTTTTTAAGTTTTTTCTGATTTATAAGTTCAAAAGTATGAGGCCCACTGAGCAAGTCTGATACACAGGTCTACATTTTTCAAAAAAGATAACAATCTGAATAACAAATTTATTGAAACAAAAGAAAACCTCAAACGATCCAATAAGGTCATCGCTTCCACCTAAATCCCAATCATAACAAGTTACCTTTATTTTTCTAATATTTCATAATATTATATTAAAATTGACTTTGGCATTTACAGAATTGATAACCTCGCTAAATCACCGTTACATAAAGTGCGAACCGGGATGATCTGCTCTTGCCAAACCGGGTTTAGATTATTCATTATAACTTCGGTCTTGAAAGAGTAGTTAGTTTTAATTCTTAAAGGAAACACTATTTATAAACGAATACTTTATGCACAAGAGTCCACGATTCATCTTTGTTTTTTTTGTAAAAGCAAAGATACCCATCCGATTTTCCAAAGATGTCTTTTTTGTCAAGTTTGCTCTAAAAACCAAGTAGACCAATAATAAGAATTGTTACTCAGAAAGTAACAAGTTATTACCGCTGAACAATTAATAACGAGATTGTTGTTGTCACAATCAAATATTTCCTCAGCTCTTATTTCTATTTTCGCGTATAACGCCGCCCCAACCTCGTTACTAAAAGAGTTATTATTATAATAAACCTGTAGCTTCTCCCGCTTAAATTTTAAAAAATTAACTGAAAGTTGTTTCTAAATATCAGTATAGTTTTCCGTTAGTCACCCTTGCAACTAACAAAATTTGTTTATACACTTAACTTATACGTAGCATGAGACAAAAAAAAGAATGGTTTACATATTAAAAACATAACTTATGTAAATGTTGCTCTTTGAAAAAAGAGACTGAAAAAAATAACACTAATATTTTAATTGGTCAATTCCAATTTATATTCTCATTTAAAATTAATCCTCGCTGCTTTAAGATTGGCTAAAAAACTTTATTTTCAACATTCTAATTCATTCAGCAATAAAAATTGTTAGGTTATTTTAAATTTAAGTTACTTATACAATAGAATAATTTAGTATAGAGTAAACCACTTGCAAAGTAAACTTTCTAATCTACATAGTTGTTCAACAATAAGAAACCCTAAAATGTGAAGCGCTCAATATTGTACAAGACTTATTCAAAATTTAATTTACTTCAAATTAAAAAACAGATCAAAACTTTAAGCAAAATAGGTATAAAAAATTGTCAAAAAACATTATCATTTGATTAAGCTTCAATAAGACATATATTATAGAAGCAATTTTTTTATAACAACAAAACTAGATAAAGTTGTAGAACTAAAGGCGTAGAAAAGTACCTAAGAGTTTTTTTTAGAAGAGAGTTGGATGATCTAAAAGTAAGTAAAATAAAAATTGAAATAAATCTAGTGGTACATTGAAGTTTACCTGTACAATTCTCCTACAGTGCAAGTAACGGAACCAACGAAAACTTCTCTTATCTCTTCCACATAAAATACAGAGCATTTAAGAATTTGGTTACATTCAAAGTAAAAAGGAATTTCCACTGCTTTTACAAACTCATGGCTTAAGGAGGCCCTTCAAATAAGTATTTAAAAATTATAAAAGGGGCAATATAACTAAAGTATATTTACTACAAAATTAAACTATAAGGTATAGAAGGTATAGAAGTATGGAAGTTATAGAAAAAGAAATAAGTTACATAGATATTTCAGTTTTTCCCACCAACTGAAATTTCTCTTGAGGACCATTCTTTATTTCAACAAAAACTTGTGGGTTTTTACTTTGACTGGGTTCTAGAACTGGAAGTCTTTTACACTTGAAAGTGAGGGAAATTTTAGTTTTAGTTCTTGATTGTGGATCTTCCATTGTAACCTTAATATTAAAAAAACTTAAAGTATAAGCTATAGTATTAAGTTAAACATAGTGGAAGGTCCCTTAAATATGAATACAACCGACGCTCCTAAAGGCCCTTGGAATGTTTATAATTCCTAACTTAACAAAAATATACATTCCAGTGATAATTTTCCAAAATTAGAAGGTAGACGGATAAAACAACATTTAAAATATTTTCTCTAAAAAGTACAACAATAAAGAATAATTTTTTAACCGAAAGTTGTCACTTTTAACTCGTTCTTTTAACGTATAATTGATCTCCAGTTTTAACAGGTACTTGAAAGAGTTTTGTTTGCTAACAGTATAACAAAAAAAGTATATATACGTTACTAAAGAGGAATTTAAGATTTTTTTTTTTTAAAAAATATGTAATATAAAACGCTTTAATTAAAAAGTGTCAAATTTATTAGCAGAGTTTAAGCTTTTCATCTTGTAAAGATAAAAAGATGAAAATTTTGTTACGTAGTAAAAACTTTTTAGGTATTTTTTATTCAAGATTAATGTAAAATTTGGTTGGTATTTCTCTTCAGAAACTTGGTATTATAAAAATACTATGACTTGCTTTCCAATATAATTAGTAAAATTGATAACTTATAATTTAAATAAAAAAAAAAAAGGTAATTAACGTTAAACTGAAAACTGAATTCAAATAAGTTTTTAATTCTAATTTTTAATCAGGTAAATTACGAATTGTTTTCGTATTTGTGGTCACTAATTATGTTTTAAAATGCCCAAAGCAATGGAAATTTTATAATAAAAAATGAAACTCCAGTCATGTTTTTAATATATTAAAAATAAAGAAATTGAGTTTTAAAATAAAGCTAGGAAAAGCTATCAATAGTGATTATTAAAATGAATCACGCAGTTACATATTTGCATCTTTGTTTATTTTGCTTATTAATACAATCGGGCATTAGCGCGTTTTTATTGAAGGTAATAAACAAGGAGATTATTACCATGTGCGTGTATACAAAATTCTAATTTTACTATGAAGTTGTAAGCTTTTGCTTTTCTATCGCTGGCCTCTTGTCCCTTGTTCCTCTTAGTAGACGCAGTTGGTTATGGAGTCTGCATACCGTCAGTCGGTCAGGTCAAACTGTTATACCTTTAACAGTAATGTCGAAAGCTTAAGTTCGTGCAAGCAAGGTATGTTTCAGTGATCATTACTATCATGGTAGACCTTATTATCAAAATCTACAAGTGAAATGACTATTAGAATTATGTGTGTGTAACCTTGCGCGAAAAAATAATATGAAGTTACAAAGACATTTTTGTGGTCTGCAAAATTAAATGTATAATTGGACGTTTGTGCAAAAGGTAAAGCTGTATCCACTAAAGATATCTTGAATAATACGAGCGATAATAGGATTTTCTTTAATAATTTACCTACAATAATTTAAAAAAAATTGAGTATAGTTGAAGCATTACACTACTCCATGCGCCTAATATATGTTCTATATGACCAACCGTTTTAGTTTAACTTTGAATACTTTCTCCCATTTAATAACTTTTTATTGAAAATCATTCTACTGATTTTTTTATGCATTAATTTTAATAAAGCACTTTGAGTTTATATTTTTTTACAAATAAGAGGGTTAATTCAAAAAAAATTGATAAACTGTGTGCTGTAATTTATGGTAACTGTTCCATATGTTGGAATTATTCCGATAAACCTCGTGCTGTCATCATAGTATGTTACACGTTTAAATTAAGCAAATAAAATTTAGTTGCGACTAAAACAGAACTATGAAACTTTTAAGACTGAGCTATCTACGGTTAGTGGGTATAATGGTTTAACAGTTTATCTCTTTAGAAACCGTTATGTACACTTACTATATCAATCGAGGAATAACAGCAAAAGTAATCAAGAACTGAAAACAAAATGTAAACTCTTCATCCTTGTTGTTAGAAGCCTACAGTTTATATATATAATAATTAATGCTTTAATCAGATTCGCTATATCACTCCCCTCCTATAAAGTTTACTGTTAAACTACCGGGTTTCTACCAATAACGCCATTGGGTTTTTACTCACCCGGTTTATTACTGCACTATTATTGGAAGGTATAATTTCTAAGACTTAACGAGATACCATAATTAATAATCTAAGCACACAACCTTAAAGAACGTACTCCAGGCTTACAGTACCTTATTAATGATACTAATATGACATATGACTTTAAAATTTTAGTCTGAAAGTAAGTTTTCATTTAGTATTGCAATAAATAACACGTATAAGCCCGTCATCAGTTTTATTTTTATTATAGCGATGTATGATGTCTCTATTATGACAGTTTTCCTATATTACAATTGTTCGCTATTTTATGCTCAGCTGATTGTAAATGCGGGCTTCTATAGGTAATTTACTGGAATTATAAGGTCACTTAGCAGGTTTGCCATTTGTGTAACATAATTCACAAATCCCTTTCCTCCCCTAGTTAAAAAAAATTGCGCGGTTTTTCTTAATACTATTGAATACATTCATATCTTAGTAGTCTTAGTAGCTTGGGGGTAAAATTTATCCATTTATCTGTTCAAAACGTTAAGGTAATTATCTACTGAGTAATTTAGGCTTTAAGTAATATCAGTGATAAAATTTATTACTAAAGAGGTCATTTAACCTACAAAAATTAAACTGTTTAAATAAAGTTTAGGGAGGTTCTTCGCCGTCATTTAATACAGTGAAAGAAAGTCAAAATTTTTTCAAAAACTTTATGAGATGATCCACTTCAAGGTCGTTCAGCAGCTATGGTCTCTCCGGAAAATATATAATTTGTTGAAGTGGTATTAGGTGCTCACCTTTTGAAGACCAAGGAAATTGCAGGATCTACCAATTTTTTAAACCACGATTTATTCGAGTTCTTCAAATATGACAAAGATAAGCGCAAGATGGGCGCTTAAACTTCTCACCCCACTTCAAAAACAAAGAGTGAATTGCTGTTGGAGCTTTGCCACGATAATGAGAAAGAAGTAAATAAGTCCATTGTTACGGGATACGATACCAAGGTTCTTTACAATGATCCTTAGTGGAAAAGAGAATGAATGTTGCGGAGTCGTTGGGATGAGCCACCACCAGAGAAAGCAGGCCCTTAATAACAAAAAAAGTTATAACACAATCTTCTGGAATTCTATGATCAATGGTGAAGTTAAAGGGAGGAACATAACCGTAAATGGGATACGCTACGCAAGTTTATTACGTAAAAACTGCATGATGTCATTATAGAAAACGGCGTGGAATGCTTAATCGAGGTGTGTGACTTCTGAACTTAGGTGTCCAGTCTATAGTGTTAAAATATATGCTTGTAGAGCAATAAAAATTATATTTTATTGTAAGTAGAATATATAAAGAAGATATATGTATAAGAACAAGATAGAAAAAAGTCCACTTAGCCAATTGACTAGCAGATAGGTCAGATGTACTAAGGGGATTCCACTGGATACCAAGAACTTTTTATGGTTCCAGTTGTAAACTGACTTTGTACTTCGAAACAGAATTGGCCAGTTCCAAGAACTGAAATTTATATACGAGAAAAATCTTTAATTTGCATTAGCTCAAAGTGTCAGTATTACATTCCAGTTTTATATACGTAATCGTCATGCTGTGTCGTGTAAATTACTTTCTATTAGGTTTTTATTTCACACATCAAAATTAGATTAAAAAATGTATATAGGGAAGTATATTAAATAAAGAAAGCTTTTATTGACCAGTTTCGGTCTGTAATTTTACCTTTACAAAAGGTCGAAATATTCTTCCATAATGTATAGTAAATTTAATTGAACCAGATAAAATTTTACTTGGTTTAGTTTGTATCCAATTTAATAAGGTAGATTCCAATTTTATTTGTGTTGGCTGTTTCACAGGTTTCTGATTGGATTAATTAGATCACGGATCAATTTTTGTGAAAATTTAAAGGGTTAGTGTTTTGTGCTTGTTTGTTTTCGTATTTTTGTTTTTATGTATATGTGTTTTCTGGTTGTGTACTTTATACTTAATATATTATACAATATGATTTTTGTAATCTCGGTTTATTTTTTTTTTTCTAATTATGTTTTTGTGTTTTCCGTATATTGTGTTTTTGTATCTTGTATTTTAAATTGTGCCTTAGGTGTTGTGTAGACTGTTGTTGTGTTAACCCATACCGCTGTAGTTCGTGGGTATAGCCTTATTGAACTAAACCATCCCCTTTAGAGTTCAGACCTGACCCCTCCGGCGACTGTTTCCTCTTTAGTTGTTCACGGCTGATAGTCTCGAGAACCCGTATATTTTAAAAAAATAAATATGTATTATAGGAAATTTAAAAGGCTAAAGAAAACTATGGTGATTTAATTTACAATTTTTAACTTCCGAGGAAACTAAGAGCGAGTAAGTACTATACAACAATAAAAGCGTGCTCACTTGCTTATGATTTGCAAAACTCTCGAGCAAGTCACCCTCACATTACATACACTTTGCAAAACTCAAATAGGACTCTAAGGGGAGGAGATTTGAGGAAGAGAGTGAAGTGAGTGAAGTGAGATCTGTTTTTTATGCACATTTAATGGACAAAAATTCACAGTATTTTCATGGGGATTAAGAAAAGTTAATTTATAATTAGTGTGTTGGAAAGCAAGGAGATAATAATTAAAAAATAATATATACTCTTGATTATCGTTTTTAACATCACCTGGGCGGGAACTTAAGAACTGTACCTTACCAGCATTCAGCTTCCGTTGATAACGGGACTTTTTTTGTTCTTGACTTCTATATAAAGGAACACCCCACTCCCATTATGGATTTTCGAGAAAACTTGAACTTCAAAGGTGTTACTTCTAGTTTTAATAAAAGTTCACGATATCATTTTAGATATCAGAACCATTTTCGCAGTTTTTCAGTGCTCTTTACGGTAACCTTTAAAGTGTTGAGACAAGTTACTTGCTATGCATTGGATAGATGTCTCGTGAAACTCGCTAGGTACTGTAGCCCTCCGCCTGGTTCCCAAAAGGGCACTCACGCCTTATCTATTATATTGTTAATTAACATTATACTGTTGAAAAAAAGATCCCAGGTCATAAATTTTAACTCAAAATAACCATTTTTAGGCAATTTTATGATTATTATTGATTATTTCATTGATTACTTGTTAGTATATAATGAGAGTTCACGAATAATAAACCGGCAGTCGTGTTAACATCTTTTTAGTCCTTTTTTTGCTTTAATCACATCTGTACATCTCTCTCTCTGTATATATATATATACAAATTTGTTTACAATTAATTTTAAAGAGTTTAAAGGTTTAAATACCCTAAAATATACATTTGGTATTTGACCTGTTTAGAATGAGACATGTTAATTCGTGTAAGAAGCATTAGGTCATAACCCGTTTTCCAGATATGTTGTTCTCCAAATAAGTAAAGTACAACCAACAAACCTGCCCCAAGAAAACTTCTTTAATTTTAAGTTTAGTTCATCAACAACTTAGTTCATCTTTCTTGCCAGCAACAGTTTTAAGTCCTTAATTCACACTACCCCATGTCCCCCATGCATATTTATAAAGACAATGGTTTTTCGCTGAAAAAAAACGCCAAAGCCCGACGAGAATAGCATACGAGACCGGCCTTGTTCGTTCATCGATGTCTTTATAAGGTTACGCTTAATTAATCATCGTCCCAAACCACCATTTTTGACCTATAATAGTATTTGAATAATTTTTAAATAGTAAAAGATTCTCGATAGGCAATTATAAGATGAATACTAGGTTCTAAAGTATAATAAATTATAATAAATTACCCGGACTATAGTCATAAATTTGTAAATCGGGCTACGTACTGAAAGCAAAACCCCTCTCCTACGTTGTGTTATACAATCTTTTACCTGTCTTACTAATGGAGAGGCAGGTGGTAGTTCAATTGATTAGCAGCCAAAAGCCAGTCTTAAACTATTTAAAGAACTATTAAATATGTCCAAGTTTTGCTGAAAAGACCAAATAGAAGCCGGAGTTGATATTAAGCCTTTTTTAAATATGTGATTAAATTAGCCTCTTTTTATAACCAGAACTAAGGTTATGACATTATCTAAGATAAAAAACGAAAAACTAACCGAATTTAGAGTAATAAAAAATTCAGAAACGGAACTTATAATAACGAATAAAGCAAATAATAAGAAGATTGAAATATGAGAAGAAACAATACTGGGTAAAAAATAATCCATAGGAAAAAATACAGAACAACTTAGAATCCAAGTAGAACAGTCAAGGACAAAAATAAAACGGCGTCTTGTAGTAAAGAATAAAAAAAAACCTGCTATTAATTCTAATAGTAATAAATATGCACTAGCAAAATTAGGTCTTAATAATGGATCCATCAAGGCTTTAAAACCCAATGGCGTTATTGGTAGAAACCCGGTAGTTTAACAGTAAACTTTATAGGAGGGGAGTGATATAGCGAATCTGATTAAAGCATTAATTATTATATATATAAACTGTAGGCTTCTAACAACAAGGATGAAGAGTTTACATTTTGTTTTCAGTTCTTGATTACTTTTGCTGTTATTCCTCGATTGATATAGTAAGTGTACATAACGGTTTCTAAAGAGATAAACTGTTAAACCATTATACCCACTAACCGTAGATAGCTCAGTCTTAAAAGTTTCATAGTTCTGTTTTAGTCGCAACTAAATTTTATTTGCTTAATTTAAACGTGTAACATACTATGATGACAGCACGAGGTTTATCGGAATAATTCCAACATATGGAACAGTTACCATAAATTACAGCACACAGTTTATCAATTTTTTTTGAATTAACCCTCTTATTTGTAAAAAAATATAAACTCAAAGTGCTTTATTAAAATTAATGCATAAAAAAATCAGTAGAATGATTTTCAATAAAAAGTTATTAAATGGGAGAAAGTATTCAAAGTTAAACTAAAACGGTTGGTCATATAGAACATATATTAGGCGCATGGAGTAGTGTAATGCTTCAACTATACTCAATTTTTTTTAAATTATTGTAGGTAAATTATTAAAGAAAATCCTATTATCGCTCGTATTATTCAAGATATCTTTAGTGGATACAGCTTTACCTTTTGCACAAACGTCCAATTATACATTTAATTTTGCAGACCACAAAAATGTCTTTGTAACTTCATATTATTTTTTCGCGCAAGGTTACACACACATAATTCTAATAGTCATTTCACTTGTAGATTTTGATAATAAGGTCTACCATGATAGTAATGATCACTGAAACATACCTTGCTTGCACGAACTTAAGCTTTCGACATTACTGTTAAAGGTATAACAGTTTGACCTGACCGACTGACGGTATGCAGACTCCATAACCAACTGCGTCTACTAAGAGGAACAAGGGACAAGAGGCCAGCGATAGAAAAGCAAAAGCTTACAACTTCATAGTAAAATTAGAATTTTGTATACACGCACATGGTAATAATCTCCTTGTTTATTACCTTCAATAAAAACGCGCTAATGCCCGATTGTATTAATAAGCAAAATAAACAAAGATGCAAATATGTAACTGCGTGATTCATTTTAATAATCACTATTGATAGCTTTTCCTAGCTTTATTTTAAAACTCAATTTCTTTATTTTTAATATATTAAAAACATGACTGGAGTTTCATTTTTTATTATAAAATTTCCATTGCTTTGGGCATTTTAAAACATAATTAGTGACCACAAATACGAAAACAATTCGTAATTTACCTGATTAAAAATTAGAATTAAAAACTTATTTGAATTCAGTTTTCAGTTTAACGTTAATTACCTTTTTTTTTTTTATTTAAATTATAAGTTATCAATTTTACTAATTATATTGGAAAGCAAGTCATAGTATTTTTATAATACCAAGTTTCTGAAGAGAAATACCAACCAAATTTTACATTAATCTTGAATAAAAAATACCTAAAAAGTTTTTACTACGTAACAAAATTTTCATCTTTTTATCTTTACAAGATGAAAAGCTTAAACTCTGCTAATAAATTTGACACTTTTTAATTAAAGCGTTTTATATTACATATTTTTTAAAAAAAAAAAATCTTAAATTCCTCTTTAGTAACGTATATATACTTTTTTTGTTATACTGTTAGCAAACAAAACTCTTTCAAGTACCTGTTAAAACTGGAGATCAATTATACGTTAAAAGAACGAGTTAAAAGTGACAACTTTCGGTTAAAAAAAATTAAAAACTCATTAAAAAAAATTACAGGCAGATTATATGAAAACAAGTCATTATATACTAGTGAACCGTTAATCAAGCCATGCATGCCATAACACAAATTTCACGGTCCAGTAATTAAAATTAAAAGATCATTGTTAATAGTATAGTTAGTGTATACAAATAATTAAAAATTAAAAAATTTGTTGTTTTTTTAATTTAAACAAACCTAAGAAGATGCTTATAACTTTTTCACTATTTTGATTTTTAGTACAATAATTTGTTAATAAAGCAAAAGAAGGGGTTCTTGCCTACACAAAATCAAGACCTCCCTTCATTTAAAGTATAAAAGAGACAGTCAAATAAACTTTTAACTTTAATTTTAATATAACAAATTAAAAGTTAAAAAATTTAATCATTCCGGATTTTTTTGGATTAATAGCAATAAATTTTACATCCAATTTTTTTTTTAACTTAAATATTAAATATTTTGCCTGTTATTTATTGACGACCGTTTTCTTCCTGTTTCGTTGGGAACAACTTTACTATAATTTAAAGTATTCCTTTAATATTTAAAATTATGTATAAAATTGTAAACTGCTCATTTAATTTAATACAGTTTTAAAAGAAAATTTTAGCATAAAAATTATTAAAATTGACAATAAAACTTTACTGAAAAGCTCTCGATAAGGTTTTAGTATATATTTTTTATTTGTTTGTCATGTTAAACAGCGTTTAAGTATGCGGTTTGTACACTTATCTGTTATTAACTTAACACCGTTGAAATTTTTATATATGATTGGTTAAAGGCTTTTCTAGTAAGGCCTTGTCATTTGTTACTTTAGTGGATATATTTTATTAGTCAAAGTCTAAAGATAATGATATTAAAAATATGTAATTACCCAGGGGTTGCTGGTTTTTAATGTAATTCTGCTATAATCTCAACATTATATTTTTTTTTAAACAAGAAATTTTAATAGCATTATACAGGTAATTTTTCTTCCACATTCAGTTTACTTGCAAACTTTTATAAAAGTAATTTAATCAAGGTTCTTTACGACTAAAGATGTCTTCAGTCATTGCCGCTTTTTTGATGGCTATTGCGGCCGGCCTTTCCACAACTATCGGAGCCGCATTGGTTTTTTCGAAAAAGCTCTTTCATACTAAAAATTTTGGCTTAGCAATAAGTTTAGGTTATATACTTGTGGAAATTTTTGGTTTTCTTTATCTAACTTTTTTAATTTTTTTTTACATTACCTACTGGCAGGAATTTCTTCGGGAATTATGATCGGTGTATCTTATCTTGAAATTTTCAAAAAATCCGTTGAACATTTTAAAAAGTTGGTTTTACAAGTAATAATATTTTCCGAATTAAGAAAAAATTTCTAGGCCACTTTTCTCTTCCAGATTCCAAGTTGACGACCGTTAAGAGCAGTACTAATTAATTTTTATATAATTTAGCTGCAATTGCTTGTGGAAAACGGGTGACTATGAAAAACCTGCTTATATAATGGCTATAATATCGACAATCACTGGAATTTTAATTATGTTTTTACTTGATGCAGCGATTTTTATTATAAAAAAAGGGAATCCATTTAGTTCTGGAAAAAAGAAAGTTGAAACCCATTTATTTCCGCATTTCCACCACAGAAACGATACTAGAATTCTTAATACAGCTGTGAAGGGAGTTGTGGATGGAACGACTCAAGAGCCCGCAGTTGGTTCAAACCACTTTTTCTCTGCTAGTCGTGCCAGCGGAAATAAAGAGCTGCCTCTTAACGAGCACAACAATACTTTATTTCGTGATGAACTTAAAAAGAGCGGCAAAGAAGAGCCTTCCGAAAAAAGCAGAGAGGTAGATAAGGACAGTCAAGAAGATGATTCCTTAAAAAAAAAAAAATTAAAGCATTTGGGTTTAATAACCGCGTTGATTATAACCTTGCATAATATCCCAGAAGGTTGAGTGTTTATCATTAACTAAACAATAAACAAAAGATTTCTTATAATAGCGAAAAAATAGGGCTCGTCACTTATATCGCAGCCCTTCGAGATTTAAAAATAGGAGGAGCGTTAGCCTTTGCTATTGTAGTTCACAATATACCCGAAGGGCTATGCATTGCCATCCCCATCTATTACGGCACCGGAAATCGATGGAAAGGTTTTGAAAAGAAAAATAGTAGTCTTCATACTGCGTGGTTTTGCTATATTGCAATTTACAAAAAGGTTTCTGGTTCGGTTTTTGGTCAGGTGTCAGTGAGATTATCGGAGCCCTGATTGGCTATGCCATCACTAATTCGACTTCGGGAGAGCAGTATTATGCGGCCCTTTTTGGTATTGTTGCAGGTTCTATCGCTATCATTTTTTTATTTTAGGAAAATGTTATTTAATATATCATAAGGGATGATGACTGCTATAGTTGTAAAAGAAATGCTTCCTACGGCATTTGAATACGACCCTTCAAACAAAGTGATTAGCTCTTATACGACTCATAACTTTATAACTTTTTATATGAGCTTTTTTTTACAACTATATAAATTTAATTACTAAAATTTATTATCTAACGTAACTTCTAGGTGGTCTCATATTCCTTTTTGGGAGGTTTTATCGTGATGTTGGTGAGCCTTATATTATTCAACCTGTAAAGCAATTAAAATATTTAATTTTTTTCAGTCTATTCTACTTACAATGTAATAAAAGCTTCAATGTTTACAACAAATTAGATAAAAAACAAGAACTAATATTAGTATTATGGCTATCAACTTTTACATAAAGGTTTTTTTTTTTCAATATCAATAATCTATGGTGGTAAAAAATTCTGTTAATTCCTTTAATCCAGCGAAAATTTAATATATAAGTATACAAAGTTTATATTATATTAATTATTCATGTTAAGGTTTCTGTCTGAAATCTATTATGATCTGAGAAGTTAATCTGACGTAATAATAAAAGCTTATATTTTAATATACAAAAGTTAGGAATAAATATAGACACCCGCCCGTCAATGTTAAGGGGACGCTACATCACGCTATATTATGGTAATTCTTTGATTCATTTAGTGCTGCTCACAGGCTTATCAATTGACTGCTATTCTACACTTGTAGAAAATTGCATAACTAAGTTGTACAAGTTTTAAAGTCTTCCACATTCTAGCAATATAGCAGCTACTATTTTATAGGAAAATTCGATCCATATGGCTAGCATATATCCTGCTATGGTTAATTGTACAAATTCTTAATTCCTAAAAAAAAAATAAAGTCAAGCACGTATAGAAGGCTTCAAAGAATATATATTATATTTATTACTTACATAATTAATGTATACAATTAGGTACTGAAAGAACTGTAAAAAATATTGTTTCAAATGCCTCTGCTTTTAAAAGTATAAAATTATACTCTTTTAAAAAAGAGTAACTTAAGACCCGAGTAGATAATATTGTTATTTCCACATTTTTAGATTGCAGCGAGTTCTGCAAAAAAAAAAAATACTAAATTTTAGGTTAAACTTAATAAGTAATTAATTATACGAGAAATTATTACTAAAATACTACATAATAATTAGTTTACTTAAAGATATCGAAGCATCTAATTTGACCAGTAAAATTACATTACTAGCAAAAAACAAAACAAGGAACACCTCAAAAGAATACATATATTAAGTAATATAAAACTATTCATCAAAAGCACACCCGGAAAATATATCAGAAAATAGACGACTAATTAATAAATATATCTAAACAACGGCTACTAGCGATATGCGTTACAATAGCAAATAAATTATAAACGAAAGATAAGCGACAGACAAATTCGCGTTATACCGAAAACAAAATGCATATAATTTGTTATTAAACCAATCGTAATAGTAAGTACGGCTAATGAACAAGCGAGAAGATTTGATTTTTTTGGCTTAGTATGTCATCTTTTAAACTACAGGGCCTTCTTAACTAACGAGTAAAAAAGAACGTGGCAGAATCAATTAAACTGGTTTGACTATACCCAAGAGATCTTTATTTCAGGCAAGTACGTAGCCATAGATACTCTACTTGGGTTTGCGTTTTAACATGGCAGTTCACATCTTTTTTATGCCTCCACATTTGCGATATTGGCTTTCTTAATCATGCGTTAGAATTACTTTACCCATTAATTCTATATTAGAATTTTAAGCTTAGTTTCACTTGTTTCGGATTCCGTTTACTTTATTTATTTTAAATTTTCGACATTCTTGTAATTCCTTTTTCCCTAGTTTTCTTTATAATATTTTTTCCTTTGTTTTTGCTAATATTTCTTTTATATTGTTGGGCATGTCGTTCTCATAAATTATTACAAGCTTGAATTTTAGCACTTCCAGAGCTTAAATGAATCGACAGAATAGTGGTTACGTAGAAAGCAATAGCAACGACCTTTCACTCTAACAGCTAGGCGTGCATTTGGCGCGCCAAACGCCCCTATATGTCCTCTCTGTATATAACAATTTTACCAAGGCAACTGGTGGTTAGGGCCCACTGCGTCACGTGCGCGCAAAATAAAAGACTGCAGGGGCTACTGCAACGTAAAGATATTAAACTTGTAGAGTTATGCCTCGCAACTGCTCGATATTGTGTTTCGCTAACTAAAGAATGTTAAAGCTTGGTCGTGTGACAAAGGGTTTACATGATAAGTGTACTGAACACATGTATGCTGGTGTATCTTTAGAAAATATAGTAAAAATGCTTCAGTGACCTTGTAAAAATTTCATTAAAATTTTTTATTTGCCTTTGTACTAACTAATTACTTCAATAAATGCTATGTGAGTGGTGTAAATTAGGCTTGTTTCTGATGTTAATTATTTCAATTAGACTAATCCAATAGTTTGAAGTTAATGTCTTTTTAGTTCTGTCAAAAATTGCAGCTACATATTTGCATCTTTTCCTACACTGGCATCGTAATCCTTTAAAAGAAGGAAAAATTTCACTGTAACTTGCAAAATATAGAAGTTGACCAGGTTTCCTTTAACAGTGCGCTCGACTAACCTTGTTTACTTTAATCTTATTCATAGCATTTTGCCCTCACTTTTATAAAAAAGTTAATGTCTTAACGATGTCTTTAAGTACTCTTGTTAATATGCTTGCCTTTGTAGTGTCCATAAGCTATAATACTTGTTTTATTGTTTTAAATAGTGTGTAAAACCGTTGCATTCCAGGTTTTTGAGGGATATCACCTATATACCATTTTTATTTGGGTTTGGACCCCAAGTAAATTTGATTCTTTATAATGACCTGAGTTATTAAGTTTTAAGGTGTAATACTCCCATTAAGTTTCCCTACAGAGATTAGATTATGTTTTAAATGTATAGTGTAATTTGAGAAACGGTAATTGAGGAAATTTAAATAACCAGTATTGGGTTTAAATCAGAAATGTGCCATATTGGTGTCTTTGTTATTTAATATATAATGTATTAACTTGTTATCTTTTATAAAATACGGGTGAGCAGAAGAATTAAGTATTATATCCTAATCACTTTGTAATATTTATAAAAAAAAATGATTGACGGACTTAAAATTTTTTTTTTAAAACAGGGGCAACATATCCCTCATGTGGCGATCCCCATTATCTATGTGTAAGTAAATTTTATCTCACTGAAGCTTTATAGAGAAGTAAGAAAAACTGTAGGTGCTTGCTTTAATTTTTTTCCTTGTTTCTGCTTTAAACATTGAATTTAAAGTATAATGTCGTCTAATTTTTCAAGATTATTGCTGTTATTCATATAATATGTCGTCACCTCATCTTTAAATAAGCCTCTGTAGTCTGGGGAGGGTCTGTGACATGGTTTTGGGCGCTGTTTTTTCGAATATTGTATATTGTGCTTGTATTTGAATAGCCAACTTAGCTACACCTTCCAAATCGTTAACATCTCTCAATTATTGAATAAAAACCTCAAACGTTATGAAAAGTAAAGTGTCTTATGTTGATAGCACTTAAAAATACTGGTTTTCACTTTAGAAGATAAGAGCAGAACTACAAAACTGAGTTGTATACATACCGTTACATATACGAAGAAAACATGCCAACTTCATGAGTCCCACTTTTTTTCTGGACTATAATTTATAACATCAACCGCCAGTAACGTGTTATAGGCATTATTAGTAACAAATATGATTTATTGCCCTATATGGCTATTAAAAAGATTGTAAAGGAGTTACCTAAAGGGTGATAACTTCGAATGGTAAAAAAAGAAATTTTAGCTGTAAATTTAATAACTATAGTTTAAAAGCATTCGACTTTTGGGTTATCAGTTGGTATACTGACAAAAGCGTTGTGACTTGTGTTACTTTAAGCACCAAAATTCTGTATATATGAGGCCCATGAAAAACAAAAATCTCCAAGAGAACTATTATAAAAGAAGTAGATAGAAAAAGACTGAACACAAATTTAGGGAAAAGTAAATTTTATTAGGGATATTAATGGCTTTTGTAACACTTTGATAGACATCGTCCCTTTTTACTTGGTAGTTTGTAATACAAACACACCAAAAACCGCTACAAGTTAATTTTTAAAAATTTTAGCCCTCAATTTTTTTTAATGGTTCGAAACGGTCGATCGGAAAACTTTTTTAGTCGGTTTGCTACTGTTGCTTTTTGTCGCAAGACTTTGATATATTAATAACATTGCGGAATAGTATTGACTATACTCTGATATATTTTAGAATTTTTGTTAATGGATTCACAAGGTAGAGAAAATAATCTTAACGATTCAAGTTACATTCAGAGATATTGTAGCGAAGGCAATGAAATAAACCCGACTTTACAACAAAGTATTAAACAAACGCAAAGTCCCTCATTCCACAGCTTTAACAATGTTACTTCGAATAGAAATTATCAAAATAATGATTTTGGATCCCAACAGCATTTTAAACAAACTCATCTGCTACAAATTGATCATAAAAATCTACCTCCGATTCATTCTTTATCACACCCAGAAAAATTAGAGAGACAGCACTCATCTTCCACACTTTCTGGACGCTCTGAATTTTCAAGGCACTATGACTCAAATTTTGCTAGACCATTAGAGTCATCACTCCCTCCTAATAATATACCTAAAGTAAATCAGCAGAGCAATGTTTTACCACTTCAGTCACAAAATCCTCAAAAAATAATACATAACAACGCAACGCAGGATACTCCCAATTTAGCGCCGAACATACTTCAGAATTCAGATTCTCGATATCAATTAACCCGAAATGATTATTATTCCGGCCCTTCTCCCCAATCACCTCCTTTTCCCGCTACAACAGTATCGGCAATCCAGAATGCTCAGCAAAACAGCTCTGGATTCTCTTCTGAAGCACTTGTCCATCTCAGACCAAAGACTAGTGATAGCGGATGGAACGATCCACCGCCTGAACTTTTTGTTAAAGATATTAGTCGAAAACCTAATCCTCGACGTCGGCAGAATGTAGATATTTATAATCTTCCCAGTAGCACTAACTTCTTACAGTCTCATACGGTCTCTCCTTATTCATCTACTGGGCAATCTATAAATTCGTCTACTTACGGTTTCTCAGTCTCTAATTATCCCTTACTGACGCAGCAGCAGCAAACTCATATGCAGCCAGTCTTTCACCATTCTAACGGAGAACAAGCTTCTTACGTTTATCCCACTCGGCCTAATATTCCGTCTTCTTCCGTTCAAAATGCTTTATACTCTACATCTAATCTCCCTCAGTAACTTTCCAACACTCAAACTGACGATACTGATTGGGGTTTACCAAATAATATTTAAGGGATTGATAAACAAAACTGTACGAATAACCTTTTTTATATTTATTTTTATATAGATTGTTCTCTTGCATTATATTTTAGGTAGTTATTACAATTTAACTAATAAACTTTAAATTCTTGTTTCTCTTCGCCATGTGAAAGTTCAAGTATCATTAAAAGTAAAACACACTATTCCCCCGCTTGTCTCCTAGTTTATCAAATTAAATGTTAGCACTTTTTATTTAATAATTTGATAGATGCTAGATTTTTTTTAATTATTAAATGCAAAATATCTTTCGCTTTATACTTTTCTATACCTTAAATTTAAGAGTTCCTACGAGTTATTGATTCATAATGGAATTTGTTCATCGAAGGCTTTAGTAATATTATAAACAAGTGATGGAAATTGTTTTAGTGGCCTCCATTAGTTAATATACAGATGCTTGCGTTGGAACCAGTTTTGTTAAAAAGTCCTAGCTTTTATTAAAATTAAGTTTTATAAGTAATTATCTTATATGCTTAGTAAATAAAGTTCCTTTTTAATTTAGTAGAGTAAAATAGTGCTCTATAAGGCTCGCTAATCTTTATAATATAATAGCAAAGATAAGAAGAGCTCATACAGCAGGAGAACAAGAATCTATTACTTAAGTCAGGTCTTATTATGTAGTAAAATAGTATTTTTCTAAAGACTAAGAAAAATATGTATACGAATTTTATAAAACTTCGGACTAAGTAAATAAACAGCTTGCTTTCTACTTAAGAGGAACTCGTTATTTGGCTCAAAGTGTTATAACTGTGTAACTTAGCGTGAAAGCGGAGGATAGTTAGTATAACATACTTTTTAAAGCTTACGCAGCCTTTAAACTTTTTAAAAGAACTACTAAATGTTAGTCTTATATACTTATACTATGTAAAGTTTTACTGAAAAGCAGATTAGTTCAACTTACTTTTTGCGCTTATTAAATGTTAAAGGATATTATATAAAAACGCAAGATACAAAATTTACTTAGCCCATAATATGTTTCGAGGAAACGCCCCCAAAAATAAGTTTTTTAGTAATAAAATATTAGTTTGATAAAGAATATTCCATAGCTTAATATTAGTAGAACCGGCATTATGAAGAGCGTGTTTACTAGACAACAAATTATTAAATATAACTGAAGAGTGGCCCTTGAATGATTTGCAATAATTTTTTTAGTGATTTTTACTAATTCTATTGGATATTTAACCTCACTCTCCTTTTTGAGGTGCAGAGAAAGTATGGGAAGTGGAGAAATAGTAATTATTTTCTAGTACTCCGACTTCCCTGTACTCTTGTAGTGAACTCTCTCAAAGTTTATGTTATAGCCAAAATTTATGGACGCTTCGAAGCTTTCTTTTGAGGAAGCTAACCTTCTCAGGGAAAGCTTAATTCAAGGTGCTTTGATTAAAATTTGCTAATAGTTTAACGCTGTTACACTAGCTATGACCTTTTTTAAAATAAAAAAAATAAGGCTCTGTGCTTCACCGTAAAACTGAGCTAATGGCTCTTATAGAAGCAGCAAAAGATGGGCCGGTTAAAACTCAACTCCTTATAGAGCTTAAAAAGCTTATGTTACTCCGTTATCAAAGTCAAGTACGTTTAGTATTATAAAATTATAGATGATTGTATTAAAAGTATATATTTGTTACTAACCGATGCACAGTTAAGGAGCGATATACTTCATGATTATCGAAAGAGAACAGTTTTATTCTCTTGTTTAAATCCTTACGAATATCGTGTGATTGATAGAAACTTTTCTTTTAGTTTTCAACGTACAAAGTTACTGGAGGAGGCAAACAGAAGATATTTGGTAATGAACATTAATTGGCCCTAAATTAGAATCATAATAGGTTTATTTATAAGCTCCAAAAAGAAAGAGCAAAAAAAACGGATTACTTTTTAAAACTATTTAATCACTATAGCAAGTTTAAATCTTTCCATAAATCGGTAACGTAAAAACTTTTTGCATGAATATTCTCTACGAAATTTAATTAATTATAGATTCAACAAAAAAAAGAAAATTTAGAAAAAGAAGTTTTTAAAAAGCATCAGCAAATTATTGCATTGAAAAAACAACAAGAAGAAATAATGGAACGTGAGCGCATGCGGTTGTTATTAGAAGACAACGAAGAAGCCTATAGAGCTCTCCTGAAAGAAAAAAAAGATAATCGTTTGGAGTATCTTTTGACTCGAACAGATAATTATGTATGCTTTTGTTCAAATTTTATTATAATAAATTTACACTGGCAAAAATTTATTTTGATTATTTTGAAAATTTTTATTATCGTTACTAAGAATAATTTTATTATTAATATATAATTTATAATTGTTATATTTTAGTTTGTTAATGGAAAAGTATTACTTTTATCCTATATTTTTTTAGATCAATGAATTTAAACGTCTTGTTCTTCAAAGAAATAAAATTTTCAAAAATGAGCGATTTGCATTAGAGGAAGGAGACCCTGGAGCTGTCCACGTGGATGGACACATGGAGTTTGATGCTGAAGATGAAAAAAAAAGTTATTATTTTATTGCACATGCGTTGGGTGAGTCCTAATTCTTTAAACTCTTTCGGCTTTTTTATTTTTACCTTTTTTTTTAGGCTTATAAACTCATATATATTAATAGTTTTATAATTTTTAGAGTAAAGTGTAAAGGATTATTATTTATTATATTGCATAGCATAATTTATTTACTTGTAAAAAAGTTATTATTCGTATAAAGGAAGTCGCCATGGCGCAGCCCACCGATTATAAAGATTTTTTATGCTCGTTTTTTCACGCATGACGCAGTAAAAATGTGTTTAGTTATACGGATGCAGCTATTGATTATCCCGTACCTAATGTATTTTACTTGCACGCTTTCTGGTCGGTCTTGGTTCAATCTTGTTAATAAATACGTAACATTTAGGTAGAATTATTGAATGGCTATTTGGTACCTAATGCATAAAAATTGTCTATTAGCAGTTTTAATGTATCGCTAAAAAAAAAAAGGATAAAAGCAACGTTTTGTTATTAAATACAATTTGCCCATTTGTATATAAACTGCACACTTTTTAAGACCAGTCCTATTTACTCGCGAGAATGCGAAAAGTTAAGATTAAGGTTGCTATTACTGATTATTCCATGCCTATATAAATATATATATAAATTGGGCACTTTCATACAAAAAAACAGTTGGTCGTCATTATTGCACGCCTTTGAAGTTTATATCACCACTTTTAGAGAAGTTTTTTTTTATAAATATTTCACTGACTTTATTTGCATTTATTATTCCTTTTTATAAAATAATAAAAATAATTTTTTAATATTACTATTATATAATTATTATTATATATTATATTTTAAGGAGAAGTGATAGACAAGCAACCAAGCATGCTTACGGGAGGCCGTCTAAAGCCTTACCAAATGCAAGGCACTTTTTTTATTATATTCTATTTTTTCAGATTTCTAATTTTTTAGTACATGAGCTCATTATATAGTTATGTACAGATTTTTTTATGACTATAATTGTTTTTATTTTATTTTATAACCAATTTTGTAAATGTACTCTAATTTATTATTATAAGTAATATAAATTTAAAAATATCTTTTGTTTACTCCAACTTTATTTGTCGTGCTGGCATATAAAAATATTATTATTCTGCTTATACATATATATATTATATATTCTAATTTGCTTATTTTTAGTCATTTATATATCTTTTGTTATATTTTGTTTATTATTTTTCCTGTATAATAAAATTTATTAAAATTATCTATTCTTTTCTGTATGTGTTTACTTTTTGTTATAGAAATTTTTTTTAGGTATATATTATTTGTTTGCTATTATAAATTTTTTTATTCCAGGTTTAGAGTGGCTTGTTTCCATATTTAACAATAACTTAAACGGAGTTCTTGCAGATGAAATGGGTTTATTATTATATTAAAAATATTTATTATAATTATTATTACTATTGTCAGTTTATTAAAAGTTTTATAAAAAATTTAACTAATAATAGTTTATTATATACAAAAATAAAACACACACAAACTTGGCTAAACCTCTTTTTCAGCGAATAGCAGACTGTTTTTAAATACAACTACCAATTGCTTCGTCTCATTTTAGTTTCGACATAAATAATCTTGATTGTAGTTATTTATTTATTTTTATATTATTATTCCCTTTTTTTTTAAGGTTTAGGCAAAACAATACAAAGTATTGCGCTAATTTGTTATCTCGTGGAGCATAAAAAGTTTAACTATCCCTTTCTCATTTTGGTTCCTTTATCGTAAGTTGTATTATTTTTATTACTATTATTATTTTATATATTACTGTTATTAATAGTATTATTATTATTAAAGAACGCTCACCAATTGGAGTTTAGAGTTTCAAAAATGGTCGCCCACTTTGAGAATTTTAAGGTTTTTATTACTATATTTATTTATTAACCAATATTTTTATTTTTTTTTATTAATGTATTATTTTTATTGTATATATTTAGATATAAAGGAAACAAATCTGAAAGAATAAAATTAAGGGAAAAACGTATTCTTTATATGTTTATATTATAATTATTATTACGATTATTTATATATTATTAGTAATCTTTTTGTAAAAAATATATATTTTTAATTTTTTTCTAGTAAAAGAAGGAAACTTTGATGTTTGCTTGACGACGTACGAAATGTGTATAAACAAAGAAGATAAATCGACTCTCTCGAAAGTTCCTTTTCGTTATCTTATAATTGATGAAGGCACTTTCATTATATATTTTGTTATTGCGAAATTTTTTTATGAAAAGGTTTTTGTTAAGTTTTTATAATTATTATTATTTACATTTCGTAAGTTTTATTATTAGTTATTTGATTAATACTATCAGAATTTTGATTTATATTTTGTAAGTTTTCTTTATTATTATTTACGTGTAGAGTTTTTATTTTTTTATTTTTTGTAAATTTTCATAATTATTACTTTTTATATTAACTTTGTTTTTTTTGTAAGTCTTCATTATAGTTTATATTTTTTTAACTTTTATTATCTCTATTGTAATATGTTTACTATGAAAAGTTTATATAGTAAAGTTTATTGTATTTTCTATGAACTTTGCAATTTATTATTATTGTTAGAATTATATTTATTTATTTTTATTATTAATATAAATGAATATTTTATTTTATTCTTATTGTTATTATTAAGTTTATTATAATTATTATTGGTTTTTCATGAGAGTTTTATAGTTTACTAAAATTTAAAGTTTATTATTGTTATTATTTTTTTTATGATGAAAATATTAATGTATTTATTATAAAGATTTTAAAATATAATAATATTAAATATTCTTAAAAATTTTACTTAAAAAAAGTATTACTTTATATGTAAAAGGAATTTTATAAAAATATTATGAATGTTGTGAAGTTTATTTTGTATTATAATGAAAAGTATATATTACTGTTTTTTTTTTTATTTTAATAAATATTAAGTTCCTTATTAATATTTTTTAACCTTATTTTTCTTTACGTATATATTTAGACATTTATTATGTTACTTAAACTTTTCTACAAAGAGATAAAAGTTCGTTTTTATATTTCTATAAAAATAATTATTATTAAATAGTTTATGGGTTTTTTAAAATATCAACATTAAACGTTTATTGATTAATTTTATATATAAACATAAAACTTCATTACTATAAAGTTTACAAGTACAATATATAAAAAGTTTTAATTTTTTATTTAGGTAGAGATAATTATTATTATATTGATATTATATATTCAATATTCTTTTAAATATGATTATTATAATAAGATTTATATTCTTATATAGTCTATAAGTTTAGTTATATAAATATTAAATTGAAGTTATTGTTTTTACTGCATTTACTATTTTTCAGGGCATCGTTTGAAGAATGCCGATTCCAAACTCGCGACTACGCTTAAAAATGATTATAAAAGTTTCTATTATTATTATTACTTATTTATTTTTTCTGCTTTATTATTATTATTTTATATTATTATCGCTATATATCATATAAAAGTTTATATTATTATTTACTTTTTTACTCTATTATTATTTCAGATTATTATTCTTATGTATATATTTTGTATATTTTTATAAAATTATATATAATAGTTTATTATAATATGTTATTTGAAGTTATCATAAATATATTTTGTATAAAATATTTTATATTGTGTACTTTATTATTATATTATAATTTGTCTAGCTTATTCCTGTTATTTTTATTGTTATTATTTATATTTGGTATTTTTTTTATGTAAATATATAATAATAGTGTATGTATTTTTATCTCTTATTATTTTTATTTAGTTTGGCTTCTATGTATTATTATTGTTGTAAATATCTTATTTTTTTTATTTTTATATAAAAATATTATATTATTAGTTTAATATATTATAAGCTTCTATTAACATTATTATCAATAATATATTAACATTATATTATATAATTCATCTTGTTTAGTTTATATTTGTTTACTTTAAATATATTGTATATATAATAATATTATTGGGATTATTAATATTTTTATATATTAGATATTATTCTTTATTACTATTTAGCAAATATATTTATATACTCCTCATTTTATATATTTTTATTAGTCTTTAACGTTAACTTGACTGTTTTATATAAAATTTACATATAATTATTTATTGGAGTACATTATTTATTATATATATATTTTTTATTCTGTATACTTTTTCATGTTTTTATTATTTTTTAATATATTAGAATTAATATTTTTGAGTATATTTTCTATATAATTTCTATTATTTATTATATTCTTTATTATGTTTACTTTTCTATTTCTTTTTAATTTCTTTATCAGAAATATAAATATTTTTAATTATAATTTATATATAAATTTTAATAGTTTTGATATTTTATATTTTCTATAATTTTTAAATTATATTTGGGATACTTTAATTCTTATTAAATATATATATATAAGTTTTGTTATTTATTATCCTCTATTATTTTTAAAAGTATATTATTAAATAGTTTTTATTTTGTATAACTTTATTTTTGATACTATTTTATTTATTGATTTCTGTTGTATATTTATTTATTATATTTATATAATATTATTATTGTATACTTTTATAACAGTTCTTTATTATTATATTTATCATTATTTTTAATTCTTATAAATATTTTTAAATTTATTAAACCATTTACTTTTATTTTTTAATATTATTGTATTATTTTGATTACTATAAATCTACCTATTTATATCTGTACATTTACGAAAGTTAATAGTCGAATATATCTTTTCAGTGCTTTTATTATATTTATAAGTAAAGAGTTTATATTATTCACTTTATTATATTTTCAGTAATTTTATTATTGTTAATATTATTATATATATATATATAAAAAGTTCATCATCGCCTTTTACTGACTGGAACGCCCCTTCAGAATAATTTACCCGAACTTTGGGGGTAATGTTTTTTGATTGGCTCTTAAAGTTCGTTATAATTCGAAACTTTTTATTTATGAGTCTCATTTTCGCAGATTAATGAACTTTTTGCTTCCGGATATTTTCAAGAGTTGCGATACGTTTGAGGATTGGTTCAATCGTCCATTCCAGTCTCTCGGTTACTTTTTTTCATACTTGTTGAATTGGTTTTCATTTTTTTTTTATTTTCATAATTTTTTAGTGTAATAAAATTTTATTTTATATATTCTTTATTAATTTTTTTGTATTTATTATTATAATTTATATATTTTATTTTTATTACAATCTTCTTGTATTAAAAAATATCTATTTTTAATTTTACTGGTTTTTTTATAAAAATATTTTATTTTATCTTTTTACTTTTAGTACAATTTTTATGTATTGAAAAATATTTTATTATATGTATTTATTATTATTATCTCGTTTTTCTTCTTTTAAAAATATTCTATTCTATTTATTTTTTCTTGTTTTCTTTTTATTACGATTTTGTATGTATATTAAAATATTTTATTTTAAATTTTTATTATTAAGAAATATATTATACTTATTTTATATTTTTATTATTATCACAATTTTTATATCAAACATATTTATTCATTATATTTTTTATTTTTTATCACAATTTTTTTGTTATAGATCTTCATTTTTATTTTATTTTAATCAAAAATTAATTTGTATATTAAAATATTTTATTTTAATTTTTTTAATTCACTATTTTATTATATTTTTTTGACTTTTTTTTAATTTTGTTTGTATTATAAATTTTTTTATATATTTTATTTTTTATCACAATTTTACGTTATTAAGAAATTATTTTATATTATTTTTAAATTTCTTGATTAGAAAAAATATATATCGTATATAATCTATTTTTATTACAATTTTTATTAAATAGTATTTTTATTATATTTAAAAATTTTATTGTTATCACAATTTTTTCGAACTATTTTTATCATAAAAGTATTTATTACATATTTTTTATAAAAAAGGAGAAAAAACAGAACTAAGCAAGGAAGAAACAATGCTTGTTATAAGAGGACTACACAAAGTCCTTCGGTTTTGAATGATTTTATCTTATTTTTGTAAATAATATTAATTTTTCTTATGTACTATTATGAATTTTTATTTATTATATTTATTGTATTGTATATTTTACTTATTGATATCTATTATGTTTTATTATTATTATATTTATAGTGTATATATATTTATTTATTTATAATTACTATTTTATTAAATATTTATATATTTTGTTTTTTCATGTTTATTTTATTTATAATATATACTTATTTATTATTGTTATTTTATTATTATTTATATTGATTTCGTTTTATATATATTTATTGTATTCATATTATTTACTTACTTACAAATATTATTTACTTTTAATAAGCTTTACACCTTTTTATATTTTTTTTTACTATTAAAAAGTTATTATTTTATTATAATTATAATACAAAATTTTCATTTTCGATTATTATTTATTTATTATTTCCACATTTTGGTATAAATATTATATTTTAAAACGAAATAAAAGTTACTTTTATATTTTATTATTAATATTATTTTTTTGCTAAATTTTTTTTTATTACATTTAATACATATTTTTACTTTATTATGATTCTCTTATTTATTTTTTTTAATTTTTTATTACTTTTAGTTTTCTTTGTTATATATATCATTATTATAATATTTTTGGTGTCATTACTTATAAATTTTATATATTTACACTTTTTACTAACTTTTTATATAATTATAATATTTTTATTTATTATGTTTTATAGACTTTTCTTTACTTTTTATAATACTTATACACTTCTATTTTTAATTTTTTTTTGTATTTGAATTTTTTTCATAATTTTTTTTCTCTTCGTAGTCCTTTTATTCTTCGACGAATGAAAAGCGAAGTTTTATTGCAACTTCCCCAGAAGACCACTCATATTTTAAAGATACAAATGTCTCCTTTACAGAAGCAAATTTATTCGCAGATAAAGCAGCGAATCCTCGTGACGGGCTCTGCTTTTAAAGTTTTAAAAGATTATTTTTTATTATAGAAAGTTTTAATAACAAATGAAGATTTACTAATTTTTTGTATTTTTATTTATTATTTTAGTTTTTATTACTCTTTTTTTTAAATCCTCATATTTTTTACTTATTAATAATTTTTTAAGTTTTCATCTTTTTCATAGTAATACGTGGTTGCCTCTTTACTTAGGAGTTTTCGGATTTTTTTTATTTTTTTTTGGAGAATTTTATATTTTCAGTATGATTCTTTATAATTACATATAAATATTGTCATATATTTACTTATTGTTATATATATATATATTTTCTAGCTTATATATATTTGAAAATTTATCTTTTCTATAACAATAATACTTTGCGGTTTTTTTTTTTTCAAAATTATTATATCATTTTAGTATTATTCTTTATTATGTTCTTATAATATTATAGATTTTACTTATTATTATATATATATTTATTTCTTATTTATTATAATTTTGTTTCTCTTTGTATAATTATATTTTCGTATTATTTTATTATCTACTATTATTGTTAATATTTTGAAAAATGTTATATATATTTTATTATTAGTATTGTATATATTTATAATTTTTTGTTTTTTTACAATTGAATATTTATATTTTATATAAAAAAATACTTTTTTTATTTATAATTTCTTTATTTATTAATTATTCATTATTACTATTTTTTTATTAGTATTTTTTTATAAATTATTGCTTTTTTTTTTTGTAATTGAATTTATATATTTATTATCATTATTACTTTTTTTTTTATAATTATACAAGATTGGTTTTTACAAGTTTTTTAAAATTATAAATTATTGAAGTTTATTTTATATTTTAATTTTATTTATTATTTTTTATCGTTTATTATAAATATTTACTTTTTTTTTTTCTTATTTTATTGTATTCTACTTTTATTATTTATTATAATATGTTATAATTCCATATTGATGACTGTCGTAAACTTTTTATTTGTTATTATACATATAAGTTGCTTACTTATTATTACTTTGTTTATTCTTTCTATATTTACATGATTAATATTTTTTATATATACATTTCTGATTATTATCATTTATTTATACTTTTTATTTACTTTTTATTTAGTTTTAATATTATACTTTTTAACTCTACTTTTCTTCATTATTAAATACTTTATAATTATTTTATTTAACTATTTATTACTTTTTGTTATATTCTTATTAGCTGTTTAACTTTTCATTATTTTTTTTTATTATTATTTTTTTTGTTTAGTATTTTCCTTATTTATATATATTACTAGTGATTATTTCACATTAAATAATTTTTCTAAGGCGAAGGCCAGATTCCTCAACAACACGATGGTGCAACTGCGAAAAGTTTGCAATCATCCGTTTTTATTCGAGGAGGTCGAAGTAAAACCTTCATTATTAGCTGATTTTGCATTATCGGATGTTGTCATTCTTCTAAAAGAGTCACGTGAATCCTTCTAAACAGACCAATGATTTTATTTATAAAGTATCGGCGAAGTTTGAACTGTTGGATAGAATTTTTGCAAAAGTATTTAGTTTTCTTAATGATTATAATAAGTAATAAATAAAATATAAGAAATAATAAAGGAAATAAAAATTTTTAGCAAATATTTATATATAATAACTTTTTGTACTTATTTTTTCTTTCACTATTTTTAATGCAGATGAGGGCGACTGGCCATCGAGTGCTATTATTTTCACAAATGACGTCATTATTAACTTTGCTAGAGGACTTCATGTTTTATAGGGGTTTATTTTTTCTTCTAAATTTTTTATGATAGATTTTTCGTTACTAGTATAAAAGGGTACAAATATATACGCTTGGACGGCCAGACAACCTCTCAGGAACGCGGTGATTTGTTGGATATCTTTAACCGCGAGGTTTATGTATATCATTTTTTGGCGTATCCTTCATTATTTTCTTTTCCATCATCAGAATAGCGATTATCTTGTCTTCATATTAAGCACTCGAGCCGGCGGGCTCGGTTTGAACCTGCAGGCCGCCGACACCGTCATCATCTTTGACTGTGATTGGAACCCTCATCAGGACATGCAGGCGGAGGTACAGGCGCAGAGCCTTCCGGATGGATGGAATCTTTTGTTTATTGGCTGACTGTAGGACAGGGCTCACCGAATTGGCCAGAAGCGAGAGGTCCGCGTCCTAAAGTTTGTGACAACCAATTCGATTGAGGAATATATTCTTGATACGGCCACGAGGAAGCTTAATATGGACGCTAAAGTGATCCAGGTATTATTCCCTTTTATTTGATTGGTGTTAAGTTTATTCGATTTTTGATTGGTAAAAACTTTGAAGGCCGGACGTTTCGACCAGAAAACCAGCGCAGACGAACGGCGGAAAATGCTGGAAATCATGCTAAAGGAAGAAGAAGTTTTTATCTATTTTTTTAATGAATAGTTTATATCTTTTTTTGCATGTATTTATATATAAATTAATTTTTTTTCCTTTTTTTGTCTACTACAAATTTACAAAATGTTATTATTATTTTATATTACTATCCACTTTTTAAATTATTATTTCTATTTATTTCTTTTACGAAACTGGTCTTTTTTATATTTTTTAATAGAAATCTTTAATAGTTATTATCATTACTATTATTATTTTACAAGGAACAAGAAGACTTGAAAGACAACAGCGCTCATTCACTGGAAGAAGTTAACGAGATGCTCGCAAGAACCGAAGAAGAAATGAAAATTTTTGAAGAAATTGATAGAAAGTTAATAATGGAAGCCGGAGGAGTTTCTTATTATTATTATTATTATTATTATTATTATTATTATTATAGAAATTTATTTAAAAAATAAATATATAAAATATTAAAAAAATTATAGAAATAATATTATTCACAGTCAACAACTAAAATTTTTTATAAAACAAAATTTAATATTACCACTATTATTATTATTTCATAAAAAAAATATAAAATTTAGATAAAAACTTTATTAAACATTAGTTAATATATAACGATATAATAATATTAAATATACTTTAAAGTTTATTACTATTATTATTTTATTGTAAATATAAAATTTTAATAAAAACTATTTAAATTATATATAGGAAATATATTATATGAAAAGTAAATATAATTTTTTACTATTATTATTATAATTATTATGAATCCTTATTATTGTTATTATTAATTTTTATTAGTCTTTTGAAAACCGTTTAATACTTCCTAGCGAAATACCGAAAATTTATGAAGATACTTTTCTTAGTTTTCTTCAAGCACAGGAGATGGAGGTGGTCTCTGGTAATTAACATAAATATATTTTTTATTACTGCCATTATTATTAATTTTTTATAAAATAAGAAAATCTTGGTCGCGGGCGCAGAGAAAAAGCTCTTCATTATAATAATAATTATTTTGCGGAAGCAGACTTTGACCGAGCAAGTTTATTATTATAATTATTATTATGATAAATAAATTATTATCTTTAAAGTCCGCAAAACCGAATGAAGTTTACAGTAAAGATAGAAATTCTCGGCAGCTCTCTTTTTCTGCTCCGCGCAATCGTGATTTTATTGAACAAAAAATAAAAAAATTTGTATTATTATTATTATTATTATTATCATTATTATTAATATCATCATCATCTTCATCTTCATCATCATCATTATAGAAATCTGAAACAACGTCAATGGCAAGTCACGTGGTTCCTAATAGCTTGAAACGAACGTTCCGGAAAATCTTTAAATCCATTAAAAACTTGAAAGTGTAACTGCTATTATTTTTATTTTAAATTTTTATGTTTTATTATAATTACTACTTTTTAAAACTAATAATTTTTTTTAATTTTTGAAAAGTAATAGAGAAATTTCTCAGACATATTTTATAGAAATATTATTATAAGTAATATTATAATAATAATAATAATATTAAGTAAATGTTTAATAAAGCGATATAGGAAACTTTTAAATTATCATAAAAAATGTTCTTCTTTCGAATGTTTTTAAAAAAAATTAAAATTAAATATATTTAAGAAAACTTTTATTATCTACTCTATAGTTTTATTTTTTTAATGCTTTAATACAATTTTATAACTTTTCTTTTTCTATTTATATATATACTATTATTAATTTATTAACTTTCTATAAAAAGTGTGTTATTATCGTATATTTTGCATTTTTATAAGTTTTTTAATAATCTTTATACTTTCGCGTTTTTTATTAAATTTATAAAGAGTCTATTATTATTGTTTACTTTGCAGTTTTATAGTTTTATTAATATTATAATTTTTTTAAAACTTTTTGGTTTTTAGTAACTTAATATTTTTAGTTGTATTCTGCTTTAGTAGATTTTTATAGCTTTTTTCTTTAACTCTTTTAATTTTATAATATATATTAATATTTTATTAACTTTTTACTAAATATGTATCGTTATTACATACTTTGCAGTTTTATATGTTCTTTTATAATTATTATTTTTTATAACTTTTTTATTTTTCAGTAGTTTTCTTGCTTTAATAGATTTACAAAACTTTTCACTTTTGCTATTATTATACTTTTAATTTATTTTTATTGTATATTTTCTTTTGATATTATACAATTTTTATTTAATTTTTTTTTTTTAAATATTAATAATTTGTTTTAATTGATCGTTAAACTTTTACTTACTAATACTATTTTTATTATTATTATTTCTTTTATACTTATTATTATTCTTTACTTTCTTAATATGTTAGCTTTTCACTATTTTTATTTTTATACTTTTTTGTTTTGTTATTTTTGTTTTCATTATTTTTTTTTAATATTAACTTTTCTAGTGACAATCGACTTGTTTGTGGTCTATTTCTTCATCTTCCCAAGCCAACAGAATATCCCGATTATTATTTTGTTATTGAGCGTTTGATGGACTTGAAAACTATAAAAGTTATTTTATTATTATATTAAAAGTTATAACTTTTACTTATTAAAGCTATTAAAATTTTTTGAGGGCTAGAAAAATATATATTTGCAGATTTCTTTATTCATTATTATTATTATTATTTTAAATAGTTCTGTTTTATTATTATTGATACTAAAATATATATAAATATAGTTTTTATATCATTATTATTATAATTGAATAGATTTACAGTATTTGTGTTATTGTTTATAAATAAAATTTATATATTTATATTATAATCTTTATATTCAAAAAAATTTTGTTTCTTAATTATTATTAGATTTTTTATAAAAAATAACGTTTTTTTTATATTTTACTTAACTTTTATTATATTTTTATATAAATAAAGTTTTTGTATTATTATTATTATATTTTTATTTTAAAAACTTTTTTTTAATTTTAATTATTATTTTATATGAATAAAATTTTTCTATTATTACTACTAACTTCAATTTACTTCTAATTGAAGTTTATTATTTTATTATATTCGTATAATTATTAATTATTATATTTTAAAGTATAAGATTTTTTATTTCTATTATTTTATATATTTTAAATATTTTTAAAAATTATATTATTGTTAATGAAAATTTTATATCTTCGATTGGTTTTATTGCTTTTATAAAAAAGTTTTACTTATTTATTTAGATTATTATTTTTAAAGAAACTTTTTCTATTATATCAATATGAATATTATTATTTAACAGAAAGTTTTGCTCATTTATTAAAACTATTAAAATTATTATTTATTGTTAAAAAATTTTCTTAAAAATAAAGTTTTGCAAATATATTATTATTTATATATATTTATAATATCCCTTTTATAAAAAAGTTACTTATTTATGAATATAATATTTATATATTATCAAATATAATAAGAAAGTTTTGTAATATATTAATATTATTAAGAATCGACTTCTTAATATTAAATATTTACTAGTAATTATATTATTTTATAATAAATAATTATAAGTATTTAAGTTTTATTGTTTAACGGATAAATAAATAAACTTTTAAAAAAAAAGTTTTGTATAACTAAATAATAATGAGATTAAAAATATATAATAATATTAAAATTTTTTGTTTCACATGAAAAATAAATAATAATAAAAAATAAAAGTTTCTATATACTATAAATATATTTAAAAATATTTTTATTACTTTTTTTCTATTAAATTTATTATTTATATTCACTTTTAGTTTTATATATTATTGTATTACATATTTATTTTTTACTTAATATTTTATCTATGAACTTTTTCTTATTTATTTTATTTTTACTAAATATTAATACTTGGAGGGTAAAGTTTTCTTATTGTTTTTGAAAAAAAAGTGTTGTTATTATTTCATAAAGTTTAATACATTTTTATATTCGTCATTTTATAAAAATTATAAATTTATTAATAAAGTTTCTTATCACTATATAATAAAATTATTTATTTTTTAATACTTTTTAATATCTTTTCTACAAGAAATAAGTTTCATTATTTTTTTAAGCATGTTGAGTACTTTTCTTAAATTTATATTATTATTTTTTTTACTTATTAAACTTTTTTTAAATTTTATATTATTATTTTTTATTTTTATTTTAATTATTTTATAGTATTTTTTTAAAAGTTTTACATTTTTAATATTCTTATTAAGCTTATTATTTTTTATTAATTATTTATTATATATTTTACTAATTGTGTTACTACATAATAATATTACTATAAATTTTTTTTACTTATTTATATATTATAATCTTTTTTTTCTTATTATATTATTAACTAAGAAAATTTTTATTTACATAATCTCTTTTTTGTCATTATTATTATGAAATAATATTCGAAGTACAAAAGTAAAATGTATATTTTTATTAATAATTATTATTAAGAAAAGAATTTTAATTTATATTATATTTAAGTTGTATAGTTTTTTTATTAATTATTATATTTCGTGAATTATTATTATTATATTTATTATTTGTCGCTTTATTATTATTGATAATAACTTTTTTATTTTTTTTTTAATATTTTGTACTGTTATATATATTTCTTTCTTTTTAATTACTATTCTTTCATTTTTAACAAAAGAAATCTTTTAGACCGTCTATATATCGAGGCAAAGCAGGAGTTTCTTTTTTTTTAATAATTAATTTTTTAAATATATTTATAATAATTATAAACTATTAAATTTTTTTCAAGTATATTTTTATTCATTTTTTTTTTACTTATTTCTTTTATACACAGTTATTTATGTATTTATTATGATTATTATTATTATTATCATTATTATTATATTATTATATAAAAGACTCGTATTGAAAATAATAAGTACAAGTCCTTAAAAGATTTTGAAAAAGATATTGAACTTCTTGTTTCTAACGCTCATCTATACAATTCTGATGATTCGCTTGTATATAATGACGCCACGCTTATATTGGTTATTATATTATTATTATTATTTATTATTATTATCATTATTATTATTATTATTATTATATAAAGAATAAATTTAGAGAATTAAAATCAGCGTTTGGGAAACGTCGAAAAGGAGGGAATGAAAATTCTTTTACTTCAGAAGAAAAAGTTGCCCTATTATTAATATTATTACTATTATTATTATCATTATATAAAGAGATTTAAAAAAAACGAAAATCAGTTTAAAAAAGAAGAACTTGGAATATAGTGAACTCTTAAAAATTAGTTTAATTATTATTATTTTTCATTATTACTTTTATTAAAGTTATAATTATAATTATTAGTGTTTCAAAATCTAAAGGAGGAAAAAAAATTTACTATAAGAAATTTTGTACAAGTTTACTGCTTTTTAAATAATAGTTTCGGTATTTAACTTTTTGAATTTAACTTCAAAAAGCGAAAAGTTTTTCTTTGAAAAGAATTTTTCAGTAAATTTTGAAAAAAAATGAAATAAATTTTATAAAACTGTTGCGAATCTCAAGAATTTTTATAATAATTTATCATTTTTTTATTTATTTATACCCAATCTGTTTATTATTATTATTATTGCTTTTATTATTTACTAAAGGTCATTCCCTTTTTTTACTCGAGATTTCTTTTAATTATTACTACTAATATAATTCCTTTTAATTAATTTTTTATCTTATTATAGTAATTCTGGTGCTTGCGTTTTTTTCTCTTTTTTTTTTCAACAGTGGTAATGCCATTCGAGCAAAGTAGTTTAAACTTAGTACTAATTAATTTTAACATATTTTGAATAATTTTGAAATTAATTTACTTTAATATTTCCAGCTAAAAGATTGGCGCTGCACAACTAGCTTTTAGTTGAAAATCTTGATCACGACTTTATTAGAAGTGTAGTTTGTTTATTAAATATTAAAATTTTTTCATTTTTCCTTTTATAAGCATTAACGAAAATTATAATTCTTTCAAAAGTAGGCTTCTACCATTAAATTTTGAATTAATTTTGGTAAACGAAATAATAATTTAGTAACTTAAAAAAATAATATGAAAACCATAACTGTCTACGATGATTTTGGATTTATTATATATTTAATGTGAAGCAGGTTTACGTTTTTAGATAATTAGGAAGAATAATTGAAATTTTCTTTATCTTGGAGTTTTTAAAAATGATGAGACAAAGAGAAAAGTATTAAGCATTCGTTATTTTTATAGGCATATAAATTTACTAAAAAGGCTTTTACTTTAAGATTTCTTATTTTAAATATATTGAATTTGCTATCTCCAAAATTTAAACCTTAAAAAGAGCCTATCGTAGGAATTCTATTTTCATCGAGCTTAAAAGTCAATTAAAATTGTTTTAAATAATAAAATTTACAATACATTTTAGCCAATAGTGTACCAGAGTAGAACTTTTTGTTCGGCTTTCTTTTGTGGTTAACAATCTTTATTTACTATCTTTTCGTATACTTTGCAGCCCAAAAGGATATTATAAACGTGTTTATTTACTACTATTCGCTGCTAGAAAAACGAAAAATGAACTGAAGTTGAAGAGGTGTAAAATGTCTAAGATCAATCGCATTTGGAGTATAAAAAACGATCAGCTTTTCATTATACCCCGCCCCGTGGAGCTAAAGCAAGCTGGAACATTTAATCCACAACTTTATAAAAAAGATTAATTTTGACTAAAACGTTGTTATCAGGGATCTTAACTTTTTAGACTTTCTTAGTTCGATAAGTTCATAAAAGCTATATCCGAAAAAGTTATTTACCTAAAATTAAGTGTGACCAAGCAGAATTATTATACTACCTCAAACTTCTGTGCATAAACCTTAACTTTATTGAAAATCTTTTAAAACTAAAATGTAATAAGTAATCAATATAAAAAGTATAAAAATGAAAACTTTTTTATTCTATTTTTATTATAAAAGAGTTGAGTTCGGCAAGAGCCTAAACAGTTCCAGAAGGAACCTTATAACGTTTTTCTAAAGCCGAGTAAAGTTGCTTGTGCTTTCCTTTATAAAGAGAAAGTATACGCTTCACATGTTTATCATTAGCTTTTTCTGGATTGTAAGCTCTAAAAAGATATAAAAAAAATCTCAACTTGAAACAGAAATTATTTATTTTCATTACTTGTAGAAGGCCATCACACGATTGTAAGGGCTTTTTGCTAAACCCAGATTAGCAGCAAGTTGAGAAGATAGGAAATAATCGTAAGCAACAAAAAGGTAAGGAATAGACCCTGAGAGAATTAAAACTAACAAAAAAATTGTAATAAACAATTTTTTTTTGTTGCTTTTCTTGGCTGAAGAGGCAGTTCCTAAGTTTTGAGAAATATATCATAAAGATGTACTTTAGTAAACTAATTATTGTATTAAATTTAATTTATTACTTTAACTTTAAAAAAATTGTAAAGAAAAAAAGGCGTTAGTACAGAGTAATATACAAAATTTAAAGCGAATACTTGTAAAAAATTACACCTTTTCTTTGATCTTCTTTCTTCAATTGTTTTCTTTTTCTGACAGACGACTTACTAGAGTTTTTACTGTCACCCTCACTATGATGCAAAGAGTCGCGTTCGCTACAAGAGTCCTCGGAATCCGACATCAGGGAAACAATGAAAGGCTCAAAGCTAACAAAAAAAAGGCCGGTGACCGCAATGCTACTTTAGTTTTAGAGGGTTTTATATAGAATGTCGCCGTGAGGTCAAAGAGCAAAACGCGCTGTCCCCTTGTTGGCGCCTTTAACTTTTGATGGCGTGAAGAGCACGTGGGTTTTTGAATGGAATAATTCGGAGCCAACGTCGATTACAAATGCCCATGGCGGTTGTATGCGTATTGCGTTGAATTAATACACATCTGTTGCTTGGGCGTATAACTCCAAGGCAATAGTGTTTGCACATTTAGCGCGACGCAGCAAGGTTTATGCAACATGAAGCTCCTTAACGAGACCTACATTTAGTTTCATTGAACGCCGTTTTCCATTGTAATGCCATTGCTCTTTCCGATGGGCTAGCCAGGCATAACAGTTATCTGTGGAGAGCGAGCTCATTTACCAGTCAAGGGACCGCGCACTTTATCGCCGTCCACCTGCTCCGCATAAAGCGCTAGTTTTGTTTCGAAAGTAATGCTCTACTCTCTTCTTAGGGAACGCGAACTAATTCAAAATATATTCGATAAATTCGAGAGAGCTCGAGTATTCGGAGTTGTTGGTTCGATCAAGCATCAGACAAAGTTGTTGATAAGTAAATATTATACTACAGGCCACCTGGACTAAGCTGAACTCCGTACTAAAACCAGACAATCCATAGCCGTTTTATTCCCTTCCTATAAAGAGAGAAAGCAACTTTATTAAAACAACTTCTTTTATACAACTTGGGAATAGCCCACTGACGGTTTAGGCCTGCCTCCAAAATCGCGGTATGAGAATGTTGGTTTGTGCGCAAAAGCCAACCACCTAGAGAGTGTAGTCTCGAGCTTATTCAAGAATATCTTTTTATAATATTTCAGAATACTGGTTTACTAGCGCCGGTAGCCCATCATAACAATTAACCGGCTCTTATTGATGACTCCCGTTAGTACACCAAGTACTTGCGGTCAAAACATCTTAAGACCTTTATAAGGGAAACAATGCTAAAAATATATTTTATTTTCTATTAACCTAATATATATATTAATAATATAACTGTACTGAAACTAAACAATTTTTTTTATTACTTGTAGTAATATTATTTTGCTATTACGTTTTATTAACAAACACTTTATTTAACTGTGATGATGAAGCGCATCCGTTTTAGTTGATGGCGTTGCGATTTTTTAAAAAATTGAAGCCTCCGCACCTGCGTAATGATAGAGAAAAGTTGATTAAGCAGCAACTGCTTAAAAATCACGCTCGCAATAAGCCAGTAATTAAATAAATAAAATAAAAGGCTATGGCTTTTTTCTACACTTTACTAAACTAAAGGTAGTAAACTTACACTAAAAAACAGGTTATTGTTAAATAAAACGACTATGATATGCCTCCCCCGTTTGAAGGGTACTCCTCTTATCAGTTTATTAGGAAACTTTGGCGTTATAAAAATAAGCAGTTAATATTACCAACTGCGTTGCACAACTGCCCAGAGAGTTTAAAGTTTAAACCATTAAAGAATCTATAGTAATTAGCTATAAAAAAAGAATTTTGGAAAAAGGGATTACAATAATTTAATTTCTCAGTTTCCTATGATCCTCTTGCGAAAAATACTTTGATAATAAGGAATTACCTAAAAATTCTCATTTTACTACGATCCTTTTTAATTCACTATATAATTAGTGCCTAAATTTGTCCTAACATAACGTAAAAGAATTGACTTGTTAATCTTAAACTGAAGCCGTGACTACACTTTATCGTAAACTGCTTTCTGTTATTTACTTAGAAAAAAATAAAAAATAAGAAATTATGTTACTACGCACTATCCTTTTACGTCGCTACTGCACATTATAGATATATTATATTTGAATATAATTTAAAGATTTTGTTAAAAAAATAGCTTTTTTTTAATAAAGGAAATAAGGTGCATTAATTTAGAATCAGCCTATATATAAATATTTTTTGACGTTTTTAACTATATTAAAGCTCTATACTAAAAGAGGTCAAAGCATTATTTGTCTTTAAGAATTTGTGTATTCGTTATATCGTTAAGTTTTACTTAAATTACCTTCCAAGGAATTAAATCTCATTTAAAAATTTTTTAATTTGAACCTAACAATTAATAAAAAATGTGGTTATTATTAGATATTAATTTAGCAACTATTTGATATGCTCCAACAAAGCTCTCAGCATTCCTTATAAAATCATTCAAATGTGTGCTTATCGAACTTACATAAAGATGATACCCTTTGCACTAAGAAAAGTTAATTAATAACTCAAAACATATCAACAAAAACCAAAGTAAAGCTAATCATTAATTTTTGTTACAGTTATATTAATCCAAACTATTTGCTTTGTAGCTCTGGACATCTCATATCCAGTTCCTTAGGATGAAAGACGATCACCACAAAAAGCCAATTCAAATAGAATAAATGTTTTTATAAGGTAATGCTTCAAGAAAAACTAAAAATCTTACTTCGATTGAGGGGATAACTTAAAATAAACCTAAAGTTATATACTCATAAGTCATGCTTAAGAAGTATTATTTTGGGTATTAAATTTTATAAACTTATCACTAAAAGTAAAATATTTTATTGAAACAAAAAGATGGTCTACTTATAAATTGTGTTCAACCAACTTATTACAGAACTTCACTACCCTGTTTTGTATTTTTTTTCTGGTCAATTGTCACGTGAAAGTCTTTACTATCTCAAAACGTTAAAGCTTGCATGTTTGTTACGTTACTATTAAAAGACTTACTTGTAACTATTATCAAATATTATGTCAGGAAATATTTTTAAAACCGTTAAAGATAAATTATAAATTTTTACTTTAGATTTTATTTAAAAATGTTTTCTTCTAAATTATGTGATCAAGATGACTTCATAGATCGCTATATAAAAGGAGAAATACCTCGTTACAAAAATCATTTAAATTTAGATGAAGAAAATATAGAAAAAGTTAATTTTATAGCTTATTTCTGTTATAAATTACAAGTTCCTGTAATTTTTTAATTTTGAAAATTCTTAAATCCTAATTTTTATGGGTTAAGGAATTAAATCGTTATCCAATTTTTATGACTGAGACTGCTACTGAGAAAGATTTTTCTAACTCAGAAGATTTGCCTGCTCTACAAATCCTTAAATACGAAAATAAAAGCAATGAAGGTTACTTTAATTAAAAAAATAAAGTGTATAGATTGGTCGAATTTCAAGTTATGTCTTTTATAATTTTTCAGTTTAAGAAAAACTCCAACTCTAGATTTTTTTTAAAACTTGTTATAATTATAAATATTTTGATTATTCTATAAATTTGTTTTTTAATATAGCTTTAATGGGTTTTATTGTAAAATTAATTCACTTTCATTAACTGATAAGTAAATTTTGTTTTTAAATTATAATTTTTTTGGAGGTTTCAAAGTTTAATTTCTTTTTAAGACAAAAATATTAAAAAAAATAAATTTTTTTTTTTACGTAATTTTTTTTATTTTACTTTTTTACTATAATATTAAAATTTCTTTTAAACGTCTAATTATCGAAAATTTTATTCAGTTAAATTTGTTTATTTAATATTTTTTTAATCCTTGATTATAGAATATTAGAACCTTCATTAGGATAATCAAGTTATAGTTTATATTAAAGTTAACCGTTCGGTTTCTTTATTCACCATTTTTTATGTTTAAATTTTAAATTTTTACATATTTTAATTTTCTCTATTGTTATTCCTAATCTCCTACGCGTAGTTCACTAGGATTAAACTATAGCGCTTGTTAGCAAAATAGGTTGAGAATGGATGAGTGATTCTTAACTTAGCCTGCGCTTGCACCAGAGCTTGAAGTTGCTTTGGTGGGCAGGACTTTCAAATAACATAAATAGAAACTTAAAGCGTGCCGACAATAGTTTAAATTCCATAATGGAAGGAAACCAAACTCCAAAAGTCTATGTATCCTGTCTACAGTCTCTTAATAGTTGGCTGCAATTTAGACAGAATCTTCTATTGGATATATTTGCGCACTTTTTTCCAACAGTTAAAAAGTTTTAAATTATTTCAAAGTTAAAAAATTAAATTTTGTAAAATGTAAATTTTTTTATACTATATTGATTTTAAGTCATATAAACTTTCTGTGGGAAGATATATCTAAAAATCTATTAAAAGTTTAAATTTTATTATTTTTTTTAGTAAAGTTTACAAAAAACAAAAATTAAAAAAGTAATTTGTGGAAATTTAATTTTTTATGTTTTATTTTTTACTAATAAACTTTAATTTATTAAAAATATATCTATATATAAATTTATACTTTTTATTTTTTATATCTAAATTATAATATTTCTCAGATAAATTATTTCACAGGATTTAATTTAATATTTTTATACAGAAATTGCTGAGTTTTTAAAAGACTCTGGAAATCTTGAGTATAAAAAAGGTTAAATTTTTTGTTGACTTTTAGTAGAAGTTATTGTTTTGAATTCAATTGCTAAATCAGGGAAAAAAACAGATTTGAAAAACGCGATTCGCTTGTACACCGAAGCTATAAAGCGTGGCCTTCAAGATGAGAAACTTCTTATTTCTTTATATAATAATAAGGCGTTGTGCAATTTTAAATTAAGTAACTTTATTATTTTAATTTTTTTAAATATTAAAGCTTTATTAATTTTATTATTCTGTTATAATTCAATTTAAAGACTTTTTATTTTTCATCGTTATTAATTGTTGCACATTTTCAGTTTAAGCAAATTATAAACTTTTAGAACCTGAATCTACTTAACGGTTTATTAAATGTATTGGAAAACATTTTTTTTAATAAAGAATGACAGACTTCTTGTTTTTCTTTAAAGATACCGTTGGACTTATTAAAAAAGTTACTGAATGTTATAAATCATTAAAAAATTACTAAAAGAGAGATTTCCTGTTTTTTTTATTCTAATAATTTTTCGTACATTATAAATTCATTTAATTTTACAAACTTTAGAAGTGAAAATTTATATGAAAGTTTTATTAAAGAATTGTTTTTCTCTTTATAAGTATCCTGTGTACTTTTATTTTTATTTTATTTTTTTTAATTTAATTTTATAGAAAAGTATCATAAATTATGAAATCTTGTTAATTTTAATTAAAAATTTTTGGTTTCTTATTTTAATTAACATCGTTGTATAATTTTAAACTAAATTTATTATAGAAGTTATTGAATTTACTATTTTTTTATAACTGAAAGCAAAATATCTATTTTTATGTTAAAAACAATAAAGCAGTCTTTTTATCAAATTTTAAACTTCTACTCTCTTTTATAATTATTTCATTAACTTTTTATATTTTATATAAATAAATGCAAATTAAATTTTTATAATAAAAAATTTAAATAGCAAAAGTTAATTAGTTTAATCAAATAATTTAAAATTTTTATAAATTATTTAATTATTTAATTTTAAATTCCTAATTTTATAAGTTTTTTTTATTTCTAATTATAATTTAAATTTTTTTTAATTTACTTTTATAGAATTTTTTATTCTAAATTATTATATTTTGGCATTTAAATGAAATTTTAATAACTTTTATAAGAGAGATCATAAAAGTTTAATAATCTTTTTTTAACGACTTCAATCTATAATACTATTTTTTTGTTACATAGTTTAAAAAAAAATGTTGTTAATAAATTTGCTAATATTTAGAATCAAGATAATTTTGTAACTTTTCTAAGAAGACTTTTAGATTTTTTTTAACTTTTGTATTTTCTTTTGAAGTTTACAAATTAATTATTATATTTTATTATTTTATTAAATTTATATTGTTTTTCTATTTTATATCGTTTTAGTAGATTTTAAAAGTTTGCTTACTTTTATTTATTTTGTCAGTCTGATGAAACTTTAAACTTAAACTTTTTTATTCTGTTTATTATTATTATTGAAATTTTCATATATTAGAAAATTTCGGAAAAACAATAGAAGATTGTGAGAAAGTTTTAAAAATTGATAAAAATAATCTAAAGGCGCTCTACCGGATTTCTTTAGGTTTTATATATTTATTTTACTAGTAAGTAATACATTAAAAAATCATATATATTAGTCAACCCTAATACCGTAATTTTTTTTATTGAATAATAAATTTGACTGTTTGTAATTATTGTTATTATTTACTATTATTTTACTAAAAGTAATATTTTCTAGCACTAGAAAAATTGAATCGTTTTAAGGAAGCATTAACTTTTTGTCAAAAAGGGCTCCATATGTTTCCTCATAATAAAGTTATGAATATTAAGTATATTTTATTAATAATTATAAATATTATTAATTATTATTAATATGTAATTATCTATAATAATTTATGTAAAAAAAATAAATAAATAATATTATATAAATTTATAAAAAAATTTTAACGCTTATGCATATTTTTTAATACTGGCATTATATATTTTTCTTATTAATGTTGTAAAATATTAAAAGAAATAATAAATATTAATATTTTTATATAATTTTATTAATTTTTTTAAATTTTACATTTATTATTATTTTTTTAGTATAAACTATAATTTATATAATTTTTTTAAATACAAGTATTATTAAATATTATTTAAAAGTTTATTAATATTAATTAATTTTTATTCAAATTTATATATATATATAATGTTTAAAGTTTGTAATCTTTATTACATACTAATAAGGAATATTATTATGTATATAAAGTTTATAATTATTAAATTCTATATAATCGTGCATATTATAAAATTTATATAAATATTAAATTTTCTTTTTTTTATTTCATATTAATAACGATTATTATTTATTATATAAAAAAGTGTATAATTATTAAAATCTTATATAAATATAAACATAAATATTAAAAAAAGTATTATTAATTATAAATTTAATAATAATAATAGTAAAATAATGTTATTATGCTTAAATTTTTATATAAATTTTTTTTCTATAATTATATAATTTTTCAGTAAATAAAGAAAATTTTTAAGTTTTTAAAGTAGATAATAAAATTTGTTTTAATATTTATTATTATTTACTATTATATAGTAATGTATAGTTATTAATATTTAAAAGTTAACTTTTCTTATATTATTATTATGTTTATTCTTAAATATTTTATAGAAGTTTGTAGTATAAAAGTAAATATATTTAAAAATAAAAATAGAAATTTTATTTCATATAAAAGTTATTATAAGTTTATCTTATTTTATAAAAAAATATATATGAAAAGTTGATATATAAAAGTTTTGTTATATAAAAAATGAATTTTTTTTATTAATTTTTTTTACTATTACTATTATTTTTTGCTAGAAAAGTAATAAAAGTTTTTTATAATAAATAAAAATTTTATTATTTGCACATAAGTTTTTTGGTTGTCATTTTTATTATTATGTAATATAAAAGTAAATAACACAAAAGATTTTTGTTTCTAATAATTATAATATATATTATTATTACTATAATGTTCTGAGCAATATAAGTATACATAATAAAGTTTTTTTTTGGTATTATCAGTATTATTAAAAGTTTTATACATATTATTATTATATAGTAAATAATCTAATAGTAGATATTAAAAGTTTTCAAGTATTTAAAAATTATAATAGAATTTATGAAGTTTTTCTTAATGATGTTATTATTATTATATTTTTCTGTTTCTATTATTACTTTATAATATTAAAAAAAAAGTAAACATAAGAAAGTCAGAAGTAAAAGTTCTTCTTGTTTGTATTCTATTCATATTATTATAATAAAAGTTTTTTGTTTTATTATTATTATTATGATTACTATATATTGTTAATAATAAAAGAGTAAAACAAGAGTATAAAATAAAAAATAAACAGAATTTTTTTTTAATAATTTTATTAATATTTCCATTTTAAAAATAGTTAGAAGCCAGCTTCACGTGCAACTAATAGAGAGCACGTGAACTTATATACACTAAAATCTTGATTACTTTTTTGCCTCCTCCCATCGTTTCAACGGTTTTATTGTTTATTTGTTCAATAATTTTATTATTGTTAAAGTAATAAAATACAAATAAAAGTTTGTCTTATTTTTTTTATATATATAAAAAAGTTTTTAACTTTTTAGTTAATAAATGTATAAAGAATTTATAAAGTTAAAAGAAAAAATGTTTTAACGATAAAAAGAAAATTAATGAAATAGAAGTTTTAACATTATTTGTATAATTTAGTTGTCTTAAAAAAAAGTATAATTGTTTCTATAAAGTTACTATAAAAGTATTATAGTTCGTATTAAATACATATGTTCTTATAAAGTTATTAAAAAGTAAGCTTTTATTTGTTTATTTTCATAGTTTCTTAGTAAAGTAAACCTTTTACTATTAATTTATTATAAAAGGATAATAGTTCGTGTTAAAAAATATATTATTTATTAAAAAGTTTTAAGAAAATAAGCTTTTGTTATATATTCGTATAGTTTTCTTCTGAAAGTATACTTTTTTACTAAAAAGTTATTTTAAAAGTTTTAGCTCTTGTAACTTTTTTTGTGTTATATCTTTTTTTTTTAAAGAACACTATTTTACTATAATATACTACAAAACCAAATATAGGTTTCGTTAAAAGTATATTTTTTCAATATAAACTTAAAAGAGATTTACTATAAAATTATTATTAAAGTAGATATTTTACTTTTATTTTACTATGATTTTTTTTATATTCATATATTATATAAATAATAGTAGCTTATAATGAAGTATTTATATAACGTAAATATATAATTAATAATTTATAAAATAATAATTAATATTGATATTAACAATACTATTAAATTTTTTATAATTTAAATTATTCAATTATTTATAAAATTGTATATAAATCTTTATTATGGCCTTAAAAAAAGCGTAAAGTAACGAGAATGCTTTTAAGTATAAATAATTAAAATAATAATAAACTTCGAAATAAGTAAAAAATTAATTTTTTTATTATAAACTTTAGTAAATTTATTTATAATTTTTTTAAATCTATTATTATTATTTTATAGGTAATAACTTTAAATAAATTTGTTGTCGTTAAGAAATATTGTCAGCAAACTTTTTTTTATAGAATTTAATTAAGAGAATTATCATATTTCATAAAGAAATTCTAAGCCGTATTAATAATATTTATGAAAGTTTACTCGTTTACAAAATTTTCAAAGTTTTTCTTAGAAAGTTATACTTATAAATAAGAAAACGTGCAAACTTTTATTTATTATAATATTAAAAATAAAATATATAAAAAAATAATGAACTACTGCAAATCTTTAAAAAAGTTATTATAATAATAAATAGTTAATAAAACAATAAACTTATTATATTATATTATATGAAATTATATTTATAAATAAAAAAAGTAAGCATATTTTTTTAAACTTTTAATAATAACAATAATTCGAAAGTTTTATGACTAGTAAATTAAAGAGATAAACTTTTTGTATTATATCATAATAATAGTAACAAATATCATAAACTTTTATATAGTTTTTATAGAAAGAAAAAATAATAACTAGCAATTAAAATATTAACCTTTTTATATTATATAATTATTAAGTAAATAAAAAACTTTTTTTATTGATTATTATGAAAAGTAAGAAAAACTTAGTAATAAAAAGTAAATAACAGCAATAAACTTTTCATTTAGTTTTTATAAAAAGTAAAAAAAATCAATAACTAATAATAAAAGTTTTATACTTTTTTTATTCTATATAATATTTAATAGCAAACGAAATAACGAAATTTTTGTATTTAGTTGTAATAAAAAGTAAAAAACAATAATAACTAATTATAAAAGTATTAAACTTTTATTATATATAATAACTAATAGTAAACAGGAAGTTTAAACTTACATAGTTAAAAAATAATAAAAACTTTAAACTTTTTAGATATTATATTAATAATAGTAAACTTTTTTTTCCAGTTTTTAATAATCAATACAAAATTTTATAGTACATACCTTTATTTATTAATAATACAGAACTTCTCAAGTTTATCTTTTAAGCTTTTCGCAGGACATTTGAAAGAAGAAGAAGAAAAGATAAAAGAAAGTAAAAGAAAAAAAAAAGAAATACAGAAATTTTTAAAATTTAAAGAAGAATTTAAAGTAAATTTTTTTTTATTTTATTGATTATTATTATAAAACATTTGTCGTTTACTAAATAAATTTTAAAGTTTATTATTATTTTTTTTATAGTTATTTATATTGTTCATATATGGGCCGATCATTTGTTTGTGATAAATTAAAAAATATATACTATAATGAAATTATTAGATATTTGGATAATATTATATATTTTTTTACAAATTATATATAAACTTTATATAAGCAATATAATAAAAATTATAAAAGTTATATATTATAAAAATATAAACTTTATGTTTTGTTATATTGGTTTATACGCATTTTTGTCATTTTATTGGTTTTGAAAAAACCTTTATAATATTAATAATTTATTATTAATTATTCATTATTTTTTTTACTTATTTATTAACAAAAAAGAGTAATAAAAGTAAACATACTTATAAATAGTCTCGCGGTTATAAGTTTAGCGCATCGCTACAGCGGTCCGAGGTATCATTATTATTATTATTATTATTATTATTATTATTATTATTATTATTATTATTATTATTATTATTATTATCATTATAGTATTATTATCTAACTTTATTAAATATTAAAACTGAACTTTATAATTTTTTACTTATTTTTATATTATAAAATATCGTAAACGTACTTCATTTATTATTATAAATATATTTAAATTTTACAGTATTTCAAAGTAAAGCAGCATATAAAGTCCTATTATGATAACAAAAGGAAACTTTTTATATATCTTTTAAAAAAATAAGTGAAAATTTTTATAAAAGTAAAAGTTTTCTATATTTATATAAAGTTATTTGTTTATAAAGATGTTTTTTTTTTATTAATTTATAATAATTATAAACTTTTAAATTATTATTAAACTTATATTTATAATTCGATTATTAAAAAGAAAATAATCAATATTTATATTATTTTTATTAAAGCAGATCGAAAACTTTTGTTTAATATAATATTATCATAAACTTTAAATAATATCAAAATTTTTTTGAAAATTTTTATACTTTTTTACTATTCTTATATTTTTATTAACTTAATAGTTATATAATGAAAACATTTTTATACAATAATATTATTAAAGCTTTATAACTCTTTTTCATTTTTCTATTATTATATATATTTTTTACTTCATATTTTTAAAAAAAATTACTTTTTTTGAAATAATTATGAATATAACAAGAACATTTTCTTAAAAATGCTTTTTTTTATTTTAAAAGTTTCATAATATATAACTTTTTTTATATTATGATAATATTATTAAAAACTTAAAACTTTTTAAAATTTTTTGTGGAAACTTTTATATATTTATTATTATTTAATAAGAATTTTTGTAAAAATAAATAATATTTACATATCATCACAATGTTATTATTAAAAACAAAAAACTTTTATATTTTTACTATTAATATATATTATTTTTAAAATTTATGTATTTAAAAAAATTTTCATACTATATTATTACGAATTTAAAAACTTATCTTATTACTAATATACTATGAATATTTTCTTTTATAAACTTTTACTTTTTAGTTTTTCTTATAAAAGTTATTTTTAATGGAAAATAATAAGACTTACATTTGAAATTTTTTTTTTAAATATTTATTCTTTTTTTTATATATATACAATTTTTTTATTAACATAGATATTATTTTTGAATAAATAATATAAAACTTTTACTACATTATAAATTTTTTTAATATAAATATTTCTTTGCTGAGTTTTATATTATAATATATTAATAAGAATTATATAATTTATAAAAACTTTACACTCGTTAAAGAAAAAAAAAGTCTAGAAACTATATTATTTCTGTATTTATTTTATTATAAAACTTATAATAAATAATATTATAATAAAACTTAAAAATTCTTATATTATTTATTAATTTATAAAATATTTTAAATGTTTATTGTCTTCACAAGGAAAAAGTTTTTATAAATTTTTTAAGTTTTTTATTATAGAAGTTTTACATTATTTATACAAAATTAATTTTTTTTTAAAATAATTTTGTATAAAGTTAAATTTGTTATAATAAAAAATATTTACGCCTTTATTATATTTATTACTGTATTACTAGAAATTATTAATAAAAGTATAAAAATTTTTATATATAAAGTAATAAAGTCCTGCACTATTTTTTTTTGATAAAGACAGTAATATACAGAATAATAATGTTTTTTAATGTGAAAGTTATTATTAGAACATATCTAAAAGTTTAGGAAAAAATTAGTAGATAATACACTTATGAAAACTATAATACTATAAATATAAGTTTGTATATATTTATATATTATAATAATATTTAGAAGTCCTTTTTTTATATATAACCTAAGAATATTTTGAGGCACGTTAAATTTAAGGATGAAAGTTTTTTTTTCCCAGTAAACTTTTATTATCCCGAACACCATCAGAAAGACTTTATTATGTTTTTCGAAGAATCCGCTACTTTTCAAGCTCATATTAATGTACAAAGAAACTTCTATTATTTTTGTTTTTAATTATTATTATTTATAATTATTTTTTAACGTTATAATTCTTATTATTTTATATATATATATATATATATATATATGTATAACAGTTTTTTTCATTAATAAACAAAAATTATATTTCATATACTTCAGGAAATATTTAGCTCTCCAGCTCCTTGGGATAGGGACTATAAATACACTTCCTCTAACCTAGACGTCTTTTTTATTGGTCAAGACTTAAAAAAAAATTCGTTATTGGTCCAAGGTTGCCTTAGTTAAAATTATTTTACGTCAAGAATTATTTATTATAAGCACACAATTAAATTTTTTTTTCTTTCTAATAAAGACAAACATGAAATTTACTTTTACAAAAGTTTTTTTTATAAAGTACTGTAATGGAGGCTACGATCTGATTGGTTATAATTTATTTTTAATGGCTTGATGTTCCGCTTTTTGCTTTTCCGTGGTAGAACTTTTAAAATTTTTTTTTGACATCCACTCCGGCAATGCACTGCTGCGTTGCATTAGAACTGTTTTACTTGATTATATTTCTTTAGAATTTTATTTATACGCCGCCGCGTTTTCTGAAAAGTTATACAAAAATAACCAATTTTGAATGCTTTGCAACGACTGTAGGAAGTTTTTTTTTTGAAAACAAATCTTTTAAGCAGGTCATAGTAGAAAATTAAGTTCAAAAAGTTAAGAAATAATTGAAATTTAATTTATGGTAAATGCTACTACTCAGACAAAACTGTCTCGTTGAACTAATCAAGAAAGTAGTTTGAAAATCATTAGTTTATTTAATTTTAGAAAGAAAAAGTAATTTTTACTACTTTTATTTTTGTAGTTCTTTTATCTATTTTTAAACTGCTTTAATTCCAACAGAATATTAAAAAAAAATTCGCATTTTTTACAATAATTAATTCAATTTTTTATTTTTTGTATAATAAATTTTTATTATCATATAACTTATATAACTTTTATTTGTTTTTTTCATACAGTCGATCCAGAGTGGACTTTACAGAAAGTTCTGCAACACCAATTTTTTTTTCTTCAAGGCGACTCTGTTATCTTTATACTTTTGCCGCATGGCAACTCTCCTCAAAGGGAAGCTTATTTAAAAAAATTAAAATTTTCACTTTTGTTAAATTAATGTATTGTTTATTAAATAAAAACAGTCTTTTTTAAATAAAAGTTTTGTAAGGATTTGTAATTTATTTTAAAGAAGTATTAATTCAATAATCAATTTTTATAATTATAGCTCCACAAAGATTTACTTCATACCTCAGAAGTATATTACTTCTTTAAAAAAAAAACAACTTTTATTTTTGTATAAAAGTTTTTCAAAGATTTTCCAGTTTATTTAAAAAATTTACTTGAATAGAACCTCACCGTATTTATAATAAAAGTTTAAAAGTAAATTACTTTACACTTTTAAGGATTGAGTGCTTATTAAAATAAAAGAAACCTTTTTTATAATAAAATTTTTACAGAAAATTACTTTATACTTTAAAAATGTATTGTTACTCCTTTTTAATAATTGTTTCCAAGATTTAGGTTATACTTTTCAAAAGATGCGAGCATAAATATACTTAATAAGAAACTTATAAGATTTTAAAAAAAATTTTTTATTTACAACTATAGAAAAGAGTTATACTTTCTTACAAAGTAAAGTTTTGATATTATAATATATTATTAACTTGTATGATAAAGTAGATAGGTTTACTATGAAAAAGAGTTATTCATTCTCACGCGTAATAGTTTTTATAATATAAGTAAATTAAACAATATATTAACTTTGTGTACAAAATAGAACTAATTAGAATAGAAGAAAAAAATAGGAACTCAAGGAGGAAGCAAATATTGATCACAGCTGTATTATCACGGGTAATAGCAGAACTCATAAGCTAAGTCAAATTTTTTTCGGAAAAGCAAGAGCGGTACTCAGTGATAAAAAGTAGAGAAGTCGAGTTGGTAATTCGAAGGGAGAATATGAAATTAACGAAACGTTAAAACAACAATGGTTATGCAAATCGCTTGTAAACAAAGTATGAAGATTCTTGCTTTTTATCAGGAAGTATTTTCTAAGTCTCGGTAGGGCTAAAAAAAAAACAATAAGGTGATCTAGATTTAAGCTTGTCTTTAAAAGCAATTTTAATATATAAACATCTTTTTAATTCATCCTTTTAATTCCAGTTCCCCCCAGTGTAATATAAAAATTTCAACACCTAATTATATTTTAATTTTTAAAATTTACTCAATAGACATGATATTTAAAACATAAAACTTAAGGATGTCTTAGTGATTGATTATACTTGGAATGTTGCACTGTGATTTTTTGTTTATTTTGGTAAAGTGTAAAAAGAAAGATTAATAGTAATAAAGGGGTAACAAAAGTTTCCTCATTTATCGTCTTTCTTTTTAATTCTTCTGCTTTTTTTGCTTACCTTTTTATTACCGTGCATGGTAGGCGATAGCGTGTACCTTGGTTCGTAACTGAAATTCCTCCTCAGACCTAACTATCCGTTCAAAAGGACACTCAGTTTATAATTTTTATTGCAACAGCTAATACATGAGCGGTTAAAACTTCACGCATTTTGTTTCGAAATGACCACCTTAAATTTGGGATAAACCCAAGACATCATGCAGCCTTTCGATTCTAAACTTAGAATCGCTAGAACAGTTTATTCAAGAAAAAACCCTAAGATATTTTTACTTTCGCCTGGCAATCCGCTTGTGGAGGTTATCAGGCTTTAGCAAATAGAGCACCTACCAAGCAAGGGTGTTAATAGAGGTCCTTGTGTAATTTTAGTGGTGAGCATTCACCCCCTGCGTGTATGAAGTATGCGGTCTCCTAGATAAGATTTGATCACGTTTGAAGGACAATAGGGAGGGCTATAACTTTCAATTTTCGAAGCAAGCCCTTGTGGCAAACTTGGTCACACGCTTATTCGACAGCAATAATGACAGCAGTGCTTGTCACCTTAAAATTGAATATACGTACCGCCCATTCCGCTAGGGAAGGGAGTGTTGCGTGGTGCGATGTCCTCGTCGAGATGCAGATTAGAACTCTGGTAGGTCATTGCTTACTTCAACAAAGGAATTATTGTAGTACTTTATGGCGGCTTTAGCTACTGTGCCAACGGCTGACTATAAGCTGATAGATATTAATTAATTGGCGGAGAGGCTGAACGCGGTGTCTTCAGGAGAATCATAGCAGTAGCCCGAGAACCATTATCGAACTGACGAAAGAGCATAGATTCACCGACACCATTAGCATTTGCACAGTATCACGTAATTAATACTATCGAGGAAGGGTATCTTTCGTTTCGGTAGAGCTTTATAATTTCCTTAATCTTGACTGTGGTGATTTAGCTCAAACTGCTCTCCGGCATCAGCGAGGAAGGTCGACTTATAAATCATTTTATCTACAACTGAAGAAGTAGGGTAGATGTCAGCAAAAAGTGTCGCTTTGTTCGTTACAAAGTTCCCTTCTCATAGGGAAGGTATGATAAAAGCACTCGGTTTCTGTATTGTTTTAATAAAATGCTAGAAAGAGATGCAAAAGTCATCGCCAGCTACCGAGTTATGATTCAAGTTAGTCTCCTACGAACGGTTGTGGTGGTGCCAACAGCTTTTCTCCTATGCGCTGATGGGTAATCGATTAAGCTCTAATTTGCCTTTAGGATGTTTGACGCGATGGCAGCTCGAATAAAGCGTCGACGCTCGCACTTAAGGACCTTCAGTGCCTCAGGTAGGCGGTTAGGTGGTACTCAACTTTACATGTCGCCGTGGCGGTGCGGTACGCCGTGATCAAAGCACTCTCAGGTTCAGCAACAGCAAAGCCATATAGGATGGACGTTCTAGGTAACGCCGAGGATGTGAAAAAAAAGGTCATATAGAAAACCTCGGAAGGCTTAGACCAGTTCGTGAAATTTCTAATACATACCCTTGGTAATCTCTTTCGGCCCCCCAGCTCAATCAGAACTGACAGGTAATTTGAGAAGAATCCAATCAAGTAATCTCCCACAGCACACGGTATAAAATTAATGCAATTTATAGTACATTCCCAATAATAAAGTTGCTTTAAATTTTAGCATTGTTTGGCGCATGAGTAAACCACAACTGCTGGTATCATTTACTATGTAGAATGAGTACAAATAGTATATTCGAGATTAACAGGATTTCATTAGAAAAGATAAATAGATTTATAAATAAAATAGAATAAATATCGCTAATTAATTAGTAAACTGATACGTTTAAAATGTACAATAAAAAAGAAGACATTTAAAACCCCCAGTTAACCTATAATCAATAAAGTTTAATATATATATATTCACTAAAGATAAGACCTAGCCAATGATCCTGTAAGATTGTCAACCCTGGTATTTTGTAGCTTACTTTTAATGGGGACCTAATATCAAATATAAAATATATTATAACTATAAATAATATTATCCATATAAGGTAGACTACCTTAGTTTTAATTCCTTATTTCCAAAAATTTTTTTACAAAGAATGCAAAGAGGGGCCTCGCATAGTTCTCTTGCCGTTTTTTGGTTGTGACCTCTGTACCTCGACTACTTTTTTCTTACAGTTGACAAACTTGTTAAAGCTTATTATAATATTATATATTATTTGTTACAATTACTATTTTTATTATAATAATTATTTTTGCGTTATAACCTCTTTTCTCTTTGTTTATCTTTATTTTTCTACGTTTAACTTTTTTAAAAATAAGTATCTTTACTAAAGAAGAGCTGCTAGCCTTGAATGCTAACTTATTAGTTTTCAGCGAAGAACTCAGAATCGGGTTAGGCCCAATAAAAGCTATACATAATGAGTACATAAAAACCACTCAGGCAAACTAGAGTTTTAGAGAGGAAAGGAGCCTATTGATCTGATGACTAATAATAATGTTTACTCAACTTTAAAAAATCTAGATCGGTCACAAACTTTTGAAATATTAGAAGAAAGCGAGAACTTCCAGTACCAAAAACGAAACTCAAAGGTAAAGTAGTTTTTAGTAGTGATAGTGGTAATAGCAGTAGTAATATTAATACTTCTCATAATAGCGTTTCTACTTTTAGTAAATACTAATAATAATTTAAGTAGTGGTAAAAATTTTAGTAATAGTTGGGAGGTAATTAATTTATAATAGCTTAAATAAGGGTAGTGAGAGTAATGAAATCTAAGAAGACTTCGAAAAGCCCGAAAAAGCTTTACAACACATGGTAGTCGTTGAGATGGATAGTGAAGCGGGCACTGCTCCTAAGAAAATTGAAACGTTCGAATGAAAGGGATCTCGTAAAAGAAAGATTCCTCCCTTTATTCTATGCGAAAAACAAAGGTGGTCTTTACTAATTCAACTTTTGCAAGCTAACGGCGTAAATATCCTGCATCGAGAGATAACCCGTCATAGAATCAAGGTATTTCCCTTGACAGCTAAAGATTACCTCTCTATAATAGCGCTCATGCGAGCTCAGGAGTTTCAGTTCTTTACATATCCATTACCTGAAGAAAAGTACTTGAAATTTGTCCTCCCGTGGGATTGACTGTGAACTCCATCTTTAAATCGTTGAGGAGGATTTGCGAGAATGTACACGGAGGACATCGTCAATGGCGAGGGCCACTTGACAGCTCTATGCATGAAGCACGAAATAGTCCTGCTACCTGTGTAAATTGCGGTGAAGCGCAAACCGCTAATTATCAAGGTTGTAAATAATCTCCGCGTAAGGCAGGCAGTCAACCCGCTAAGTCCTCTCCGTCGGTGCTCACTACAAACAACACCGTTACTCAGGGGGTCTGTTAAGCGTCCTTTTGAGGACAAAACATCCTCAAAACTCGCCCATTATTCTGTTAGTTTTTAAAACTCCTGGACAGGCTTCTACTGCGAAAACTGCAGCAAACAACTACAGCCGACATTACGGCAGCTGTTAGCAATTTTAACGATGAATTTTACAACATGCTCGAACCCGTGAAAAGCCTGGAGCCTGTTTGTAACGGTTTTTAACCAAAGACGCGCCGCTACTTTCAACTATTATTCTAGAAAGCAAATGGTGTTCTAAATAAGAAGCATTAGCTTCAGGAGCTGTTAAATTGGAAAAAATTGATGAGTGCGCCGTCAACGAGTTGCCCCTCCTCCCTAACGTCGCATTTAACCTGTACAACTTTATTACATGTAGCCAAAAACGGATCGATGCACGCGGCTGGGGCGTGGCTGTCTAATAAAACGGATCATCCAACATCACTCAATATCTCTGCCAATCTATAAAGTCTCGAGGCAGTGTGGATTTCCTTATGCATAGCCGACCAGGTTCATGTCTGTGTTCGCTGTCTACGAATCCCCTTGGAAGTTACTACCGCCCTCCTATGGAACGCCACCTTGCGAGTGACTTCTCTTCAGTTATGTGCGGAGATATCAGTTGCCAAGCACTTTTCATGGAACAGTCGCACCGATAATTCGAAATGGTCAGATCTTTGAAGCCTATGCTGATAAGCAGAACTGTACATACTAGTCCCTTGCACCGAATACACTTGGCGATTACAGGCACAATGGACGTACTGGATATCGCCACACTTAAAGCTAGACGTCTCACAACGGCAATTGAGCTCTCCACGAGCTGTTCCTCCGATCACCTTCCAGTTATACTCCAATTACGCGCCGAAGACTGTCACCCGCTTTTTTACCAACTGGGGCAAATATGCTGAGTTTTTAGAAACTACACTCCAGCGTGGCCGTCACTACCGTCTACACCCGCCCTGCTGGATGATGCTGTTACCTTATTCGAAAGTATACTGAATATGGCTCGCATTACTGCCGCGACAACTCGTGAAGTAATATACCGCCCTGATCGCCTGTCTAATGAACTAAAGGCACTTATCTGACTCCGTCGACTGCTTATCCGAGTGGCTATGTTGTCGCAGAGCGCCGAAGACAAGCTTGCGCTTAATTGACTGCATAGGTGCACAAGAAAGAGGCTAATGGACCATTCCAACAAAGGCCAAGCTGCGCTATATATGCGAAGCAGGCAACAGCAGTCGCTTCTCCTTCTTTTAGAAATTAGTTAAAAAAAAAAGATTAGACATCGGGGACTTGCACCACTAAGGTCTCTTAGGGAAGGTAATATAATGGCCGAGAGTGATGAAAACAAAGCTACACTTTTCGCTAATTCCTTTGCTACCCAAAGCATGCCAGCTGCCCACTTAACTGCCAATGATGCGCTCCCTTAGTTGAGTTTACCCCTTCCTGATGTCCACGAACCACTTCAGCTAGTTAATGTTGGTGAAGTGTTCAAGTGATTATCAAAGTGCTACCCAAACGAAAAAACGCCTGGCCCCGATGGCGTCACTAAAGGGATGCTGAAGAAACTGCCGTTATTAAAGTTATCTGTACCTCTTTTTTAAAACCTGCGATGGTTCTTTGTGCCTTTCCTATCTGATGGAAGAAGGCGACCATTATGATGCCCCCCTTAAACCCTAATCAGTAACTAGCAAGTACCGACCCATCAGCCCGCTGTCTGCAGTCGGCAAGATAGGTGAGGCCGTTGACACTCGGGACGCCTTGCTGGAATTTCAGTTTGGATTTCGGCAAGGGCATTAAACAAGCCAGCAGCTCTCCGCTTAACTGAGTGAATTACTCGCTTTTAACTTTAAGAAGGTAACAAATGCAGTCTTCCCTGACGTAGAAAAGCATTCGATTAAGTTTGGCATGGAGGTCTACACAGGCGCGGCTGCGATCCCTGACAGCAGCTCTTCACCGAAACCCTTTAGACGTCGTCTTCCAACGTGATACGACTGACTAGCCAGGCACACTAATTACCTGCTGGTGAGTGAACTTATTTACGAGTCATCTGACGGTGCACGTTATCAACGCCCACGTGATGCGCGTAAGCGCACGTTTTTGTTTGTTAATGTCAAGACGATAATGACACCTTTCCGATTGAAAGCTACTTTATCATAAGTTTGCAATCACTCCTGGCTGAGAGCTTGAGTATTCGAAGTTTTTGACTAAATCGAGCTCCAGGAACTGTCATTTATAAAAAATAAATATTTAAGTAAATAGAACAAGGTGATTCATCACTCTCTGCTTGTGTTTGTTAGTTGGTTGCTTTTGTTCGATTTTGGGCCCCTGTTGATAGGTCTGAATTGGTCCATATTGTAGCTAATAGTAATTGTTAAAGGTTTTGGTTTACAAAGCGGGGCGGTACGGGGGCATTAATCATCTAGGGCGTAGTCATCCTAATACTTAATTATTTAAAAATAGCTGTTAGTTAAAATCTGGTTAATAGAGAATATTTATAGTAGATTAGGACTTTATTTTAACATACAGTCCGAATGAAGCCTAAAATGCTGTTAAAATACGAATAATTTAAAAAAGACGATATTCAGTACACCTGATATCCGTGTACTCCATGTGCTTGAGGGGGCGTGGCTCCAAGATGCGCAGCCGCGCTCAGCGATTTGTTTCGAGCATTCGGCAGTTGGAGAGGTAGGCTCACTGGATTTATCCAAATAAATTAATAAATTATTTAATAACTCGTGAATACCTTATAACAAAACCCTTTTAACTTAAAGTTTATAATGAAAGTTGTATATGTAATTTATCGACCAGGAATGTGAGCTGTCACCGTAGCTCAGCGGTTAGAGTATTACCGCGCGATCAAGACCGTGGGTTCGATCCCCAGGTGCCAACTCGCATTTTCCTAGTTTGGTGGTTACGTGTACAACTTCCCTACTAATCCAAATTCTCTGTTAGTTTATATATTGCCACTAATAATGGCTATTTTTAGAGACATTTACCTAGTGCGACTTCTCTTATAGCAAGGTAGTAACACTGAAGCTACGACAGTTCGTGAATCTATTTTTATAAACGTGCATATGCGAAAGGTGCTAGTTCTTAGTATTAGCACTAACAACAAGTGACTAATAAACTTGTAAGTATAACTTGAGCCACACTAAGGCAGATATATATGTTTGTTAACCACCTCAGTTTAATACTACCTACAATAAAGCCCAGCCGGTATACTATGGGCAGAGTATGCATCCCGTGTGTTCTCCGCGCCATTTGTTAGCCGTCACTAGTTATGACTAAACAAAACTATAAAGAGATCAATGTACTGGCTTTCAACTGGTGCAAAGGAAAATGTATTTTCCCTAAGAGATCCTAAAGAGAGTAGGTAAGGGGTGCTCAGGTGTTCATGGAGGTGCTTTATAATATTTTTTATATTAGATTAAAGTTATTTTAAAATTGGGTATTTATTGCTCGCTACTTAGTAAATTAACTGTGCTAAACTTATAAACCTCAGAGTGGGCCAGTTTATTAAGTATATATCCTTAGATTTTTTTTTAAAAAAAAAAATTAAATAACTACTCAGGTCTCTTTGGAGTACGGAACCGTTTCTAACAAGATACCTCATAAATATTTGGTTGGGAATATCACACATAAATGGACTGTTTTTACTAGACTTCACCCTCCTTTTGAATCTTATTCAGTTTATTTAATTAAAAAGGTTGAGTTTTATTTACATGTCGACTTCCCCGATCCTTGCAGAGGTCAAATATTTTAAAAAAATAATAATTGATTAATATCTTTATTTGATGTATGTCTTTATGACATTTACTTAAGTTTAATGCATCAAAAGTTGTTGAAGAGCCTCCTTACGAGGTACAAGCAGAAGGCTGGGGTGAGTTCCAGATTCAGATATTCATATACTTTAAGGATGAAATTAATATGCCTCCTTTTCATCTAGCCATCGACCTTGGTTGAACCTCCCGGCTTTAATTTTTCTATTTATTTATTTATTTTTACCTTTAGAACTACGCTCACGAAAACACACAAATATAAAAGCTACTTCTCTTGTATTTTAACTTTTTATTCTTTGCTTTTGAGAATCGGAAGCTTAATCAATATTATAAAATCAAAGACATTTTCTTTTAGTTGTTTAAGTATGGAATTATGGAAGTCAATTTTTTCCACACTACTTAGAGGTTTATGATATTTTGAATAACTATAAATTATTCACAATTTATTATATTAATGTTTTTCAAATAAAAGAAATTTTTATATTATAAAAGATTTTAAAGATTTTTATAGATTATTTAATTTAAAAGTTAAAGTAACAGTAATAATTTATTTCAACTTTATTAAAAATTTTTGAAGTATTGTGTGGCCTATTTATATTTCTGAATCTTTTGAACTTTAATTATATTGTAAATCTTTAATAAAGAAATATTGCAGAATTACAAGTCAAGCGGAAAAGATCCGAACACTTTAACATTAAGCATACTTAAGCGAATGCTTCGAGTTATTAATTTTATAAGAAAGTTTCAAGTTGATGCTCATGTATATTTTTTAAACCTTTTAGGATGAATATGGCTTATACTTTGTAAAAAAATCGGCTCAATATGCGTTTATGAAAAAGTTTATTATTAATGAAACTTCAAAACTTTTTAAGGAAGAATGCAAAAGATTAGCCCTTTCTCTCAAGTCATCAATTATTCATAATTCGTAATGGATGAAGAATTATTATATAGAAATTTATTAGTCTTCATTTATTTTATAAATTGTTAAAAATTGGCTTGTATCGCGCAAAGATAGAAGTTAACTTTAAATATATGTACTTCAGTTACATCCAAAGTTTTACTTTATACAATATAAAGTAGTTAAAATTTTCTAAGGTTTAAACTTTTAATACTGATTCAAGTTCACGAGGTATTAAAAATAAGGTTGCTTAAAATGAACTAAATTTTACCGGGCGCCCGCCCTAAAAGTCCCCCTGCGTTTTGCTTCGATCATTCTATATCCTATTCTGTCTGTCTTATCCCTTACTTAAGGGGGTCTAGACTGTATAGCTACCAAGCAAAAAAAACAAAGGGATCCACTAGGGTATTAAGTTTGTAAAGATTAAAAAAAAGAATATATATATCAAAACCGTTATTATTTTTAATAACATCCTAATATAATCTTAATTTTTTCTTTTTCTCTATACCTTTAGTTACTACATCGTAGTCCATCAGGTTAATTGTATCGCCTATAACAATAAAAATGATATAAGAAAAGGTACTAGACTTAATGGGCTGCCTTGCAGCTGCACTTAAAAAAGTAGAAAGAGCGCGTATTTCATAAAGAAATATAGCACTACATAACTATTGGTTTGCATATAATCATAAAAATATTATTAACCAAACATAGTAAAAATCCCACGTGCTCACTTGTTAGACCTTTAGTAGTAACAGAGAGGTATCGAACAACGAGTGAGAGTTAATAGCGTACAGGCAATCAAGCCTTTTATATACTTTAACAAAGGTTAAAATTTTTTCAAATAAACACCTTGAATCGGGGCCGTTATAGTTAAATGAGTCATAATTACCATGCATAATAATTGGTTTAAACGGAAACTGCCAAAATGTTTAAAATTGTGTTTATTTCAAAATGTTAGTTATGTTTTCTAATGATTTTTTTTTTAATTATAGATACTATGTGGTTACTTTTGGTTTAATGTATGTGCATTCCCCCATTTTTACTATAACAAGTAGTAAAAAAAATTGACCTAAGAGAGCTCGCGTAACATTCAAATACTACCCTCTTTGTCATTAAAAAAAATTTACACGCCCGCTAACGAATCTGATTTTTCGAGTTAAAGGTATTAGCCGACTTTAGATACATTTTATACATCATGCTATCCTCTCTCGAGGCACATAAAAAGGATTTAACCACTTTAAAAACTAATTCAGTCAATCAATAGCAGCTGCTATTTAGCCCAACCAGATCTTACCTTTTAAGAATTTAATCAATACCTTTAGCTTGCAAAATTTGTGCGTATTACTCAGATCATTACTGGTAAACAGTTCACTTATTTATTACTTTCCAACTTTCCTAGAGCTTGGCTGTAATAGCACTGCATACACGACATTTTAATTTAATTTATATACCAAGTTAGAACTTTTCTCACTAATTACCACCAGAATAATCCGTGCTTTAATTACTTAGGCAGGTTTCTTCTAATCATGTCCATTAATTACTGCTTTCCAAGAACTCAGTATATATACCGAATAGCCAGCTTCTGTCTTTCGGCCCATCCTCCTTTATAACCTCTCCATCTTCACTAACACCTTTTTTAAATCATTGGAACTTCAAACTCTGCATAATTTGACTTTTTTAAAAACCACAAAAAGACAGGCACAGCTTCCCGAATGTTGGGAGTTTTGCTACATTAATATGTACTAATCTTGTAAACTAGTTCATTCAAGCTTTATCTTAAAACTTGTTTAGAGCAGCGCTTTTCTTATTGTTTTAAATAAGTCTTTCAGCAATTCCATGATAATAGTTGGTAGTCCTAAAATGTTCTTTAATTTATGTAATGTAAGAATTCCACTAACATCCTATTTTTAAAAACTAGACAATTAAAAGTAGTTTTACAAGGTAGCTACAACTTGTGTATGTTAAAAACACTATAACTTATCTAGTTTTATTGTTTAAGCTATACCAAAACAAATTGAAAATACTGGTCAACTATATCTAATATCCAGTTAAATTCTTCTAGAATTCTAAGCATAAACAATGTTTCTGCAAAACGATGTTTAAAATATCTCTGTGTTGCATCTATCAGGTTAGGTCCTCACGCGCCTTCCAGCTCATCAATCTATTACAGAATCGCATCTTTACAGGCGTGATTCACCAAAGTGTCCAAGTTATCACTTACCTATAGTACGTTTTAATTTATCACCCTCGGTATGGAACCAGACCTCATGTAGGTGTCGGATGTTAGAGCCCTAAGTTCGTAAGGTTCTCTAAAGATAATAAGCGCTTACAACTATTACTCTTAAAGCGCTAAGATAGTAGGTACAAGAAAGTAAACTAATAGAACAAGACTGGAGCTATTGTTACGTCCCTGGAGACTGTAAGGTCCTCTGGGGAAAATAAGCGTCCAACGATGAACTTATAAGAGCTAAAATATATGGTAAGTAAAAATAACAAAAATAATCCTATTTAACCGAGCAAAAATAGTTAACAGAACTAAGATCTTAAAGCAAAAGTGGAGCTAGTGCACAACTATATCAAAACTGTTCACATGCAAGAACAGGACTTAAGAAAAGTCCTTAAGATAAAAAAGAACTTAGAAATGTAAAGTAGAAGCAAAGAAACTTGTAAAGTAAACACAGGAAAAGCTCTGTACAGAAAAAGTAACGGGATCAACTCCCACTCCAAGGTCGGAAGCCTTAAATATCGGTTTAAGCGCTAAAAACGGAAATCCTAAGATTATTAGTCGAGTAAAGGCATTGGGCATTGGTTGCGTTTACCATAGGGGCGCATGCTAGATTATTACAGCAATGGCACAACTAAGTAAAAAAAGCTGTGCACATGCGAGAAAAGAACATTTAAAACTGGATATAGTGGAAGAATAGGAAAAGGAGCTTCATTATAAAAAAGTGACAGAATCAGATTACTTTAGGCGATAAGTCTTAAGTAGCTGATTCCATGCTAAAATGCTAAAAATATTAGGAAAATGAATTAATCGCAACTAAATTAAGCTGACCTACTAAAACAAAGATGAGAGCGCATGCTAGGTCGGGGCATCGGACTACCTCAATGAAGGCATCACGCTCTATAACTTGAAAACTTTGTATCGTATTTCCACAAGAATTAGAGCGTCTGGACAGTAAATCGGCCACCACGTTTTTATATCCAGGAATTTATTTAATAAAATTCTTATTTAGACGTGTTTAATACCATTAATTCTTTGCTTCTTTCCATGAACGGATATTTATTCTATCATACTTTTTTTGATGGGCTTGTAATAAATAAGCGAATTTACAAATGGAAGTTTGAACAAAAAAATATAAATTAAAAAAATAAGAAATAAAAAATTTGGAAGAGCAAGAGAAAACAAAAACCAAAAAATATTAATATAGAAAAGGAGGGAACAAGGAGTTAAAAATTCCTCTTACCTACTTAATTAAATAGACCCTTCTTTGTATTAATATTAAATGCAGTAAAAAAGAGCTGATTAAGACAAGATCATTAACACTAATAAAGAATATTTTAGAATTTCTGAATTATTGTTGGTCTATTAGATATTGTTTGGATTAAATTCCTTAACTTTCCTCAGATATTTTTATAAGGGATCTACATTAATTTTATTTGGCTGTAAATGGGTATATCCCGATGCAAGTTATGGATCAGAACTCGATCGACGATTAAGACGCGGAATTTTAATGCTATCCAATAATCAAAATTATTACGATTATTCAGCGGAAGCTGAGTGAATCGAGTTAACCTCCACTGTTAAATATGTTGAATGGACCAAAACTGTTTTAGGTGAACTTGGGCTTGTATGAATTACCCCATGACGAGTAAAGTAGATAATCAAACTTTAATCATTGTTCATAACAGAAGTGGCACTAAAACTTCACGCCGTATAGATATCAGATATCATTTATTAAAGATGATATTGTTAAAACGGTTATTAAACTAGAATATTGTTCAACAACCGAAAAGTTAGCGGATATTCCTTACTAAATGTTGATGAGTAAGCCATTCATTAAAAATCGTAAGCAGTATCATGTTGACAGGGAGTCTAAAATAGCAACCCAATTACAACCAATTTTCAAGACGACGCATAAGGGTTACCATATAAGAAACTAGAGTGTAATACTGGTGCATGCATCGAATGCAAAAAAAAAATAATGGAATTGTTTCTTGGAAATGGATTCCATTTCCTGAAAATGACTAATTCTAATATGAAGTATAAATGCCCCTTTATAATTTGGAACCATAACTAGTTCTTGGTATTTAAGGGATTTCCTTTTGTGCGTCTGCAACTGTCTGCTAGTCGAGTGGCTAGGTGGACTATTTTCTATCTTGATTTTTATACATATGTCTTCTCTATATTTTATAATTATTAGTAAAATATATACTTTTTATTGCTCTATATAAATATTTTTTAACGCTCACCACTACAGTCACTTACGAATTTAAATCCCAATTTCTTAAAATTTTCAACGAAACTCGTTTCCTTTGGGAAGATGGTGATCCACAACAAATATTCATGTTATTTTAAACCTATAAAATTTATCCGCACTTTTTTACATATTACATCCATATACTCAAAATTTACGCCTTCGAAAATATAATATCGAAACTTATTTCTTGAGACAATTGTCGGCTCCTTTATCCAGTCTAATACAGAAATCAAAGTTCTTTAACTTACTCATTACAATTAATTATTCTTCAAATTTCGCAACTGTTCTTTTCCTAAAAAAACGTTCAGGCAACTTTTCTAATATTAGCTAATTTGGATTATTTAAATGTGTAAGGATTTCCTCCACAAAATTTTCCGAGCTCTACATTGACTATTAATACCTTTCATTTTCCTTAGTATCCTTCCAAACAGCTTCTCCGTACGGCTTTCAATTTCCCTGTTGCATATTAACAAATCTAGACTTTCGTGTTTCACTCAGCACTTAGTACTCCCTCAACGTCTTTAAATACAGTCGTTTTAAAAAACTAAAATATAATTATATGCTTAAAAAGTTTTTATTTAATCACTAAATGTCCGTCTGCATCTCTATTTTCGTGGCATAGCTCTCTTCCGCGCTTCTTAAAGAGAATTTGCATAGAAGTATCACACCTGAGTATAGTGGTAAATTCAAAAAGATTTACTGCTTGTTTCAATCTAAGGTTTTGGACACTAGTAGATAGTGACTAATAAGGTATAATGAAATTATTTAACAGCAAAAACGAAGCACTATTAACCCCGGCAGGAACGCCGGACTAAGTAATATACAAACGGAAAAGAATACCCTTTTATAGCGTCAAGGAGATGAAATTTTTATATTCATTTTTGATGCCGTTCATGCTTCTCATCATAGGTATTTATATGGTTGAGAACTTGTTGATGGCTGTTTAAATATAGGTCTCGTACAGCACTCAAGAAACAGTAGGGGCCCTACTAGTTGCTGATAAGGGTAGTCAAAGGTATCGTCCTCTCATAGGTCAAGTTGTTTATCATTTAGTGGATATTTGTTAGGTGTGCAATCTTCCATCTCATAGTCAAGTAAAATTCTTTTAATATATTTTATTTGCTCTATTTGTAGACCACTGGAAGAGTCTTTGTAATTCATCACAAAAAATGAGCTTGCGGGAACTCCCTCTAAGTCAATATACAATTTTTCTGTCAGATCGCCAGACTTCTTTAAATTTATTACTAGTATAAACCATAAAGTTGTCAACATAAATAAGCATAATCGCTTTAAAATTTCCTCTTAAGTTTACAAATACGCGGAGTTCTGACGTTAATTGTAAAAATCCATTTTCTTTGTCTTAGGACACAAAATATATAAATTAAAGCAATTCTGATTGTTTTGTGCCATACAGTGCCTTTTGCAAATCGTAAGCAAATCTCTCGCTACTACCTTAGGATTTATTAAGTTAAATCTTGAAGGGAATGGAATATGCATTTTATAGTCCTCATCCGTATTAACGTATGCGTTTCGAACATCTAACTGAAGAGGTCTCAAGTTGCTAATGAGAGCGAAGACTCCAACTAACCTTACTGTTTCCTTTAATACCACAGGGGCGTAAACTCAATGAAGTCCTTTCCTTTTATCTGAGTAAAATCTCTTACGCACACTCTGAACTTAAATCTTCCGTCATTTTTTAATTTGAATCTCCAAGTTGTCGAATTTAACTTTTCACCTATAGAAGTTTTTACAATTTTCCATCTAAGTAAGTTTATAAAAGCTAGAATCTCCGCTTTCATGAAATTTCCCCGTTTTTCGTCTTTTAATGCACATGGTGGACTGGAAGAAATAAGTATTTTAGAGAACAGTATATAATTATTATTTCTTATTTCAATATTTTCGTAAATTTCGTCCCAACCTCCATCATCAAAGTAAACTACATAGGATAAGGTCTCGTTGTTAATTTTAATTTCCCTTATTGTAACGGGAAAAAACTTTGGTGTTTTGTGGTTAGCAAAATTTTGAAGCACTTCAACTCTGCTTCCACGTTTACATATACCTGAACTTTGAATAGCAGAGCTACATCCTCTTATATTATTTTCCTAATATTCGGCCTCCGTGCATGGGAATTCATCAGAGCTAATATGAGTTTTAAGATAATCAATTCTGACACTGAGTGGTTAGGAGTGGAGGGCTTTGATAAATTTCCGTAGTAGCCCGACTCTTGATTTAGTAATTTCTATATTTAACGACCCTATGAGAAGTTAAATCATAGATCCTCTTGCATCCGCCACAGGACTCTAAAAAGGCCCAAGCAACATTTTTCTTTTGAACTCGGAAACATCTTACTAGCTTGTTTACATCTATAGTAAACAAGTGACTCGAAAGTTGAGCTTATTAATATTCGGCTTCATTTTTAAAATTTCATCGACGTCTTTGAATCAGTTAACAATGAACGCTCGTGGGACTTGGCCTCGGCCAATAACTAAGGAGGTAATTATGCTTTCCTTATCATGGCTTTGGTCATCTCTTAATTAGGCAATTCTAGCATTCAGTAGGGGATGACGGTGAATTGGGAGCGGTAAACGTCTGCCTGGTTTTACGTACATAGCAAATATTTTTAAAATGTACATTACCAAACTCAGCTCCGTTGTCAGAGAGTATGCATTCAACTTCGTACCCGTAGCCAAAAGTATATTCTAACAAATTAGAGAAGTATATGTAAAACTTACCTTTACAATAAATCGTCAAAAACCAAACAAACTTTGTACTTTGCAAACAGTCATCAATCCGTAAACTTCCCTTCTTATATATTTTGGCCTAGGGGAAGGTCCGTGAAAGTCCAAACCCAAATGTTATTCGGGACTTAAAGAATTAAAAGAATGGTTTTTACTTTTCTCAAGGATCTTATGTAATTCTTTTCGGCAAATCACAGTGTAGGCTTTCACGGCAACATATGACTCAAAATATCATGTCATTTGTGCATTGATCTCATAGGATTCTCATTCAGATAGCAACAACCAGTAATGTCTCTGTTAGCCGTCATAACAGTAAAAAAATCTCTGTCCTCTCTTGGGGAGGTTGACCCTTTGTTATCAACGCTTGTTCCTTCAGAGTCAAGAACTACAACAACATTATTCCTAGCGCACATCAAGTCAATTTTTAGTACAGAAATTGCCTTTCCACCTGAGTAATGACCAACAATCTGTATCTCTATTGACCCTTTACCCCTTTATACTGTCAAATGATTAAAAATAGATTTTAATATAATATTTATTGTTGAAAATGTAACAGCTCGCCCTAGAGTTAAAGTTGATCCGATTACTAGTCATAGAGAGTACAGGTCTAACGTACACCGCCCTCCCCCTTTCTTGGTAATGGTCTGGACGCGATATCACATGTATAAGTACTTTTAAGCTCATTTTTTTTCTTTTTAATATTTTTAAAGTTATGACCATTTCTTTACTATAGCTGCAGACCTTTTCTTTCTTATACTTAAAACATTGGGCGCTACGATGATTGGATTTACTTTGGTGCTTACATGAATCAGTCTTCTGATTTTAATGTTGTGAATAATAAAAATAATAATCGGCCTAATGGAAAGCTTATTCATTTTTAGTGTTATCTTGATTGTAATTGCTAGGAATTGTTTTATCATCACTCTTAAGCGATAGCAGCTTCAACTATGTCAGATAGCATTAGTCAGTCAGCTAAACAATTTCTGTCTTTTATAACATTCTGCTTAAAGTTGGTCCACCCTTCATCAAAAGGTGGGTATCATTCGGCCACTTATTTTCGCCTCGCGGTCTTGGTGCTCTATCCGTTTCCACAACAAATTAATTCTATCTATAGATCTAATATCTTCATTGTCGCCTTTTTTTCAAAGTACAGCGTTAATGATTGGAAGCAATAGCTGTTGCCATCGCTACCCCATTTACAGTAAATTATGTTGTGGTCTATAAGTTAAATTTTTTCTACTTCTTCCTAGATAGCCTGACTACTAAGACTATTTCTTTCACTTACCTAAAGTAATTGGTCTGAGTTTTGAAAAGTAACAGCGCCGAAGGCTCCATATTGTTAGGTAATCTATTATGAAAATATCCGCTTTAACAAGACTCGAGAGCAAGTTACATTTCACATTATCAATTACCAGTGGAATGTGCGTTGCTCACAAAAACGAATTCATTACCTGTACCCGTCTATTCAATCTTTTCCTTCTGAGAGAGTTATATTATTATTTTAAGAAGGCGTTATTACAACCCATGGACTGACTCCACAATTAACTCACCCCCTTTTTTGTAAATTCAAATAGCTAACTCTTCATCACTAATGGTACTGTAATTTACTTGAGCGTTGTTAAATTTAAAACTTAGTAACGCAACATAGTGCAACTCCCCATCATATCGTTAAAGTAACGGTGTCACTTACGTCTGTCTGCAAAATTGTCTCCGGTCAGCTTCACTTGTTCTACGTATGCTATCGCTTCAAGTAACTTTAAAACCGCCTCTCCAGCCAACTTCTGTTCATAGCTCTAAGTAATAGTCTACTATAAGCCTCCAATAGTATAGCGTGGTCCTTCAGTAATTCAAATTTGCAACAAGCATCACAATTTCTTTTTTGTTTACGGGGTACTTCGTGTTTTTAAAGCTCATACCCGTTTCGCTAATACCCAAGAACCTTCTTTACTAATCTCTCTTCCTAACTAAATTACACATGTTTATAAAAAATAGCCTTTCTCAAGTCGTAGCTTTATGTTTAACTTTGCATGTCTAGAAGACAAAGCGCCTAGTGTCTAATGTTCTATTATAGTTTTACTACTCAACAAACGGTCGTCAATGTAAACATACTTATCTCTAAGGCCCACTATTACAGAGTCCATACCCCTATGACACTAAAACAGTACAATTACATAACTAAAAAACAATAGAGTCCTTCGCACCCTGCGCCTGTCCGGTATAGTGGGAGCTAAGTATTTCCTACTCTCCTGAACTCACGCTGAATAAACCTTTAGCATTATTCAAGTGGTAAAAGAGTACTGTTTCTTGCTTTCAAGTTATTCAACTTTTTATTTAAAATCGTATATTTTGTGACAACACAATATTAGTTTAAGCAACCTAAATAATAGCGCAATCCCATAAATACTCCATACTTAATTTGTACCTCCCCTCTTGATGCTTTAGTCATTAAATTAAGTTATCACTACCTGTCCCTTATTTTACACATAATCAAGGCGACAATTTAGTATTCCTAACCCAACAGTTTTTCGCAAACGCGTTGGGATGTTCTATCTACACAGGACTAAAGTTATCTTAAACTCAACTTGTAAAAGGGCCAGTTCATAACTTTCGATTATTATTTCCGTCACACCACTGCCCTTCAAACTCTTTAACTTTCTTTTTACAGCTTTTACAGAAACTTTCGCTCAATTACCTTTAATATTCTTAAATTTTTTTATAAATTCGTCTCTATTATATTTTCTTTGCTACCAGACTGTAAATTTTTTATTCCGCCCTACTTGGCATCCTTAGAACTTTTGTTTATCAATTCTCGCCACCTATTAAACTAACAAACAAAATGTTAAAAGATTTTGTTTAAAAACAAAGATAATTCCTTTTAAAGCTTTGTTGTAGTAGGTTAAACCTTACTGTGTAAAAGGACAAATTTTTCGGTGCACAAGTCTAAATTTTGGTAGCCTGTGGCTCAAAGAGAATTACTTGCGCTGAATGTAGATTACATTGTAAATTCAGAAATTAAAAAACCGAAAACCCTGATCCTCTGTGATATAGAAAAAAATTATTAACAAAATCAGAAAATTATAAAACGAGAAATAATATTAATACTTAAAAAAAAAGTGTGTTAATAACTAAACAATATATAAGACGAAAGAATAACAAGCAAGATTTAAAAAAAAAAGCAATTTTTTTTAATGAAAAATTGAAATGTAAAAAAGAATTTACTAATACGTAGGCAGAACAAAGATTAAAGTGCTGAAATAGCCAGCGAAGAACCAAAAACAAAAGAGCAACAAGTTGTCGAGAGAGCGAAAAGTGAATAAAAAAGTTAAAATAAAATTTTTCTCGTTGTAGGGGACCATAAATTTTTTTCACGTATGCGCATCTTTTTAAAAGCACCAAACAAGGTAAAAAGATTATTGTTTCTTAAAATAAGTTTGTTTTGTACGTCGCACTCATCAAAAACAGTATTGAACCCATACTTGGCCTAGGTAACTAAGTGGCTAGAAATTTGCAGCTTATTCGTCATAAATATGATCCCACTTTTAAATTACTTAATTAGCTCTACTTTTAAATTACTTAAAAATTGGATAACATCATGTATAATATTTATGATACCAATTTGCTACTTTTCTATTAGTAAATTTATCAATCTATCTTTAAAGGCAAAGTTTACATTATTTGTTTTAAACTTAACACCTGATTTTATTAGATTAAGTAGAGTTTAAAAGGCGTCTAACACATATTTTACTAATTATAAACTATAAATAAAATATACTTATATTAGTAAAGAACGCCAAAAGAATAGTCATTTGTGGTTAAAAATTACGTAACGATGGTAATCAGTAGAGAAAATTCTTTATTTTTGACTAATAATTGTGAGCTAAGGTTAAGAAATTTTTGTGTAAGGTTAAACCAGTTTGGTGCAAATTAATATAACAACCGACCTCTTTGGCCACTTTTTTCTTTAAGAATTTATCATTTACCTTTACAGCTATTTAAACTCGGCTTCGCATGATGCAATATTTTATCTTAAGTTAACATAAGACGCTTGGCGCGCGCTCTCCTAAAAAATGAATTTAACTGAGTTTTATAAAAAAGTTAATAAATGGCAACCCTTAAAGGCCCTCAATGTTTAGACTAGTGTTACTTTTTATGTGAAAACTCAGTGCTAACTCCTCTTGTTTATAGGCGTTTATATATTGCAAGATTCTATATATATTTTATAAAAAGAATGACCGAAAGTTTGTAGGACAAGAAAGCTTTCGCAATACTTTTTATTGTTGTTTATTCATTAAAATGTTACTATCCCGCAAGATGAAAGTTATTAAGAAAATATACTATTAAAAAAACCCAATAAATTTGTCTTAAGCTTATATATACAACAAAATTTTACAGTTTTCGTGCAATTATAAAAACTAAATTAACCCTTCATGTAATGTACTAGTTTTATTCTTAATTGTTAGAACTTAATTAATTAATGCCGGATTCCTCACAAAAGAATTCCACGTTTAGAGTGGTGGAAAAAATAACATATTAAGAGTCCGACGAGGTAAGCTAACTAAACTCATAAGCGGATGCAAAGTATTATAAAGGAATTCCGAAGTCATTTTTATTAGAATGCATGATATTTTATTTTTTAGTATAGTTTATCAAAAGTTTACTTTTATTGTCAATTTGTCGAAACTAAGTTATATCTTTAAAAACAACCAAAGTCCATATTACGCCATAATGTAAGCTTTTATCTACGTATTCTCTTTTAAAGAAGTAATATATATATATATACGAGAACACAATAAACGTTTTTTCAACAGTTAGTTTTTCTTTCTCTGTCTTTGAAAATGTTAGGAAAACTCTGTATATTTTATTTTTCTGCTCTTTTCGCAATGTTTTTTGGGTTTAGTGTTCCTAAAAATGGACACCCTTACCTTAAGGATGATCATATATATAATACCTTGGAAGATGGTTATATAAAATCTAACATTCTTAACGAAGAAGTCACAAAGAATTGGGACCCTTCTCAGTACGCTGAAAACATAGCAAAGTTTTACGAACTCCCAGGTGCCCATCCCGTTCCTTCTAGAGATGGTAATGGTTTTAATTATTTTGGTTTCTACAATGACTGGAATCCAAAGTTGATGAAAGAGATACTGAAATGGTTTTGATTTTTTTTGGTTTCTACTATGACTGTATTCTAGATTTGACGAAAGAGATTGAGGTATAATAACACGTTATTTAAAAGCATTAGTAAAAAAAAAAATAAATAAATATACTCATTAGTTCTATTTTTATTGCTGAACCTTTTCTAATATTTTTTGCAAGTTTATGAGTTCTTCTATGTAATTATTATTTAGGAGCTTAAAATAGGAACTACTAATAATATTTTTATTATAAAATTTTAATTGAAACCCTTATTCCACCTACTTTTATTCCTTTAAAATTTTAAAATAACCACAATTTTTGAAGAGTAACTAGCAGCCCACGATGTGTACATACAGTACTACTGCTGTACATCTCTTAAATAATACCCTTGTTTTAAGTGATCGTTAGGCAATTTTAAGTAAACTTTCTCCTTAACTATTATCTCTAGGTTAATTATTTTTTTTGACATTACCAAATTTATAACTCCTGACGGCAGGGCTCTATCTACTGTATCGTATATCAAATTTAGTTCCTATTATAATCGTTTAGATTATGAGGTTATACGTGAAAATTAGAGAATACTTCGGTGGTGGCACAAAGCTACTTAATACAAAGATTATTAGGACTTCGTTTTTCAGCATTCCTACCTTCTGAAGTTTAACGCCAGAACTATGCGAAGTAGGTCATATAAAAGTATTGTAAAATGTTGAATTTGTGTTTTGTTTCTTGTGCTTCTTTATTAATAAAGCAGATCAAATTTTTTGTTTATGTGAGATACAAATCCATTTTTATATGTGTAGACAGACACAAATAATGACAGCAGAGATACGCATTGACCCAACATTTTTTTCTGCTATTCCTTTAATAAAAAATTCAGCGGCCGATGTATTTTTAAACTTTTTATTAGTTTAATTTAGAGACTCCACGACTATGATAATTGTAAACTGTCATATAATCCACTTAATGATCTAGAAGAGAACAAATGCATTTGAGAGGCGGAATTTTTTTTCTCGTTACTTGCTATGCTCACCAGCTGTATTTTATTTAAAAGGATTAATTTTTAGTTGCGACTAACACGACAGTAACCAGTACTTCAACTAATAAAAAAAACGGGAAATTATTTTTTTAAACACGTAAGCAATAACTTGATCCAGTTTTTTTATTTTAATACAAATTAAACAAGGTAAATAGTATAAAAATTAACCTGGAAAAAATGGGCATAATTTTTCCATCTTCTATATAGGTGTAAATACACCGAGAAAACTGGCAATAAAGTGTGTTTGTTTTAAAAAAAGGCTTTATTGTCTTGTTAAAAAAGCATATAAAGAAGAGTTGTGACAGAAAGGCCTTGCTTAAAGAATGCATCAAGAGGGGGTAGGTGACTTTGTGTGTATCCAAGGCTTTGGAGAAATGCTGAACAAAAGTTCGGGACGTCGTTACAAGGCCTTGTCTATGAGAGCACACCGATATATTCATTTAAGAGTAAAAATCAGCTTAAACCAACGGTAAAGTAGGCAAGGCAAGCCCGGGCCTTGGGATGACTAGGTAGTAGGCGAAAGCACTAAAAAAGGATCTGCTTACATTCTTTAACTTTTTAAAGGGAAAACTTAGTTGAACAGGATAGCGGAGACTGTAGGATAGTCGTGAGCCGAACCAGATCTCCGGACCCCGCGGAGGATGAATAAACGTAATATAAAAAGGCAGCTTGGACACATAAAAAACAACTTTTGGCTCTAAAAAACCCATATATTATCGGCGTGTGCGCTACCAAAGTATAGGGAGATACGGGCTTATATTCTTACAGAAAACCACTTTAGTCGTATAATTTAACTTATCTAAGTTTCTTAGAAAAGGGAAGCTAATTAAATACTTTCAAAAAAAAGCTCCCTCAACCAATTATGACAACTAGATAAGAGGTATACTAAAGTGCTTTGATTTAAGTTACTTTTTAAAGTAAACGCCTTGGGCGTCCAGAGCGTCTAGTATCATTTTTGTCGTACGGACCCGTTTAAATTCAGAAAAAATTGCAGTTTTCTACGAAGCAGATTTTTTATAACAATTTTCAAGTTATTACTGAGCTTAAACGGTATTTTTTCCCATCAAAAAAATACTTAATCGTCACACGAAATTCTTTTTTTTCCATTATTATAAAATAACTAAGGTTAAGTCACTATAGTTTTAATATTTTGATAACTACTGGGCAAATGGCAACAAATTTGACACGTATCACTTGAATTGGGACTAAATCATAGTAGTATGGATTTCTTTAAGAGGGGACACTTTGAAGTGATTTTTTAGGCGACGTGTTCCAAGTGTAAATTAAATTTTGCATTTTTCTTAAAAAATTTCCATCTATTTTGAGGGCCAAGAGATTATTTCATAGCTTAGTGTTTGACCTTTTTTTCCCTTAATTTTTTAGCTATGCTAAATATACTGTTTATAGTTGCGTTAATTGTTGAAAATAACCGCCACTCTGAAAGAGGCCGCCCCTAGATTGAGTGCGATTAATCCGTTATAAGAGTACACAAGTTTAACGGGTTAAATACGTAAAACCATCATACCAAGATCGAGAGCCGTCGTCATAGCTCCGTTGGTTGGAACCTCGTGCTTATGACATGGAATATATGAGGGCAAGCTTAAACGCGCGAACACCAATACCGAAAAAGAGGAATATCACGTCGGTGGAAATCGCACCCACGACTTTGAGTACGCGCGTCAGTGCTCTTAATTACTGAAGCTATAACGACGACAACTTTAGATCCCGGTATGATGGTTTTACTTATTTATCCCGTTAAAGTTCCACATAATGACATTTTAAAATGCGCACCCGGCAACCAAATACATTCTCTTAAGCTCCTTGGAGGTGAACGCTCTAAAATATATCTTCCACTGCTTTCCTTAAATAAAATTTTGTTATATATCATATATTACATTCACTGTCTTTAGAAGATTCGCTATGCGAGAAATTTTAATAACTTTTTGGCAGCTTTTTCTAATTACCTATATAAAATTTTATTGGATCCGTTGCTCTAGTAAGCCATGAACAATCTATACTCTTTTAAAAAAAAATTAAATGGTAAGTACAGTAAATACGACATAGCTAAAAACCTTTTTATGTCACTACAATATTTTTTATTTAGGCAGTTTGGCAGTGTGTATGAGAGAAGAAGCAAATTTTAGCTAAACAGTCTTACTAATTGTTAATATAAAAGATATATTGTTAAACACCTACAACCAGAATAACATTCACCGCTTTCTGCTTTATTTCACTTGCAGCTGTTTTAGTCATTTCCTAACTATATTATATTAAAGTATTTTTGTAAAATAAGATAAGAGATAAGATTTTTTTTTTTATAGTTTTTACTTGTTTTTTACATAAGAAGGGCTTGGTTAGTTATACACACATAAGCTTTAGTGGTCGCGTGATATATGCTGCCTCATTTTTGGGCCGGATAATCGCTACAGGCTTCATTTAGTACTTAAAAGTGTTTTTGGGTTTGGGAGTTCACAAACAATCTTATTATAATGACTTTTCAGCCGCAGTTTGACTCGTTAAAAAATATACTTGAACTATTAGAAAGAAGTAAAAATGGTCCTTCTGAAAGCAATAACGAAGTTCAAGCTTTCCTTAACAATTTCAACTTGGTTCCCGAGTTTAATTGTTATCTGATGTATATAACAGCGCACTTAACGGGTTACTTCCTTTATTAAATTTTTTTTTAACTTAAGTGGTTAGTTTCTTTGATCATTAGTTGATCTATACGAACATCTACATTTGCAATCTCTTTCTTCCAAAGAGGCAAGCATAGAAACTTCCAGAGCCTTGTCCGCAATCATGCTAAAAAATAACGTTCTAAATGCTTACAAAAATATATCTCCTTTCTTAGATTATATTCAAAAGTATGTTTTATTCAAAAGTAAATATAAATTTTAAATGTAAATGAACTGAATGATAGAGAGTCAATTTCTTGCCTCGGAGACAACCAGCTCATTATTAGAAACGTGACTTCCTCCTTAATAGCGACCATTATACAGGCTGACCATTGACTTATTTTACTTTGTGTTATACAGGAATTTTTAGTTTTTTAAAACTTTATAGTCATTTAGAATTTTTTTTCTCGCTGATTTATTTTTTAAAAATTTTATATTATCAGGCGGATCCTCAGTCTGCCGCTATCTATTTTCCTCAATTAAATAACTTACTTAATTCTTCCGATGAAACTCGTGTAGAAGGAGGTTTTTTTATCTTTTATATTTTATTAAGAAATTTAATAGCTTCTGTGTAGCTGTTTACTGCTTTTCGCTTATATGCGAAGATGTTAACACCAAATTAAACCAAGAAGATATTTATTCTTCTCAAAAAGTTTTACACGATAATCTTCAGCTTTTACTTCCGAGATTTATGCAGGTGTGCACATTGTATGTTTATTTATTAAAACTTTGTAAATTTTAATTATAAGTTGTGCACCCACGTTCGGCCACGCGTCCGTTTCCTTGCTTTGGAATCGGTGTTGCACTTTATCTCTGGTGATCTTTTTATTTCAAATTTGATTCGATTACTAGATTTTTTTCTATTATATTCAGGAAATGAACTTCCCCCCATTTTGTTAAAAAATTTATCTTCTTTTGTGCAAGTTTTGTTCCAAATGGCATCCGACTCAGACACTTCTATCCGAATTGCCGTGTGCAAAGCATTCGCAAAATCTGTTAAGGTATATATTTCATATTTCCCTTATTATTAGCTCTTTCGAAAGTGCACGTGATGCAGTCTCTTGCAAAACACTTTTCTTCTCTGGATCGCATTTTTGAATTTATGCTTAATAGCTTGCAAGATGCTTGCGAAGAAGTGGCTCTCGAGGCTGGTTTGTTAAGGCTTTTATTACGTAAATCGCCTGTTTAAAAAAAATTAAGGGGAATTCTGGTTGGCTCTGGCGGAGTTTCCGGGTGAACAACTTTTGTTATGGGTGAAACCATTTCTACCGCAACTTGTAGCTGCTTTGGTTTTTTTTTATATTCGGTGCTTTTTTTTTTAATTATTGGTTTACTTAAATCTCCAGTTAAATGGAATGCGATATTCCGAAGAGGACAGAATTTTTTTCAAAGCGGATGTCGAAGAGGATTACATGTGTCCTGACGACATTCGTTCTATACGTCCCAAATCAGCCAAACACAAGCTTCAGTTTTCTCATATGGTCTTGCCTTTCCCTCTTTTTAACGGCGTGACCGCAACTTGGACTGCCTTTTTTTTTTTAGAGCCGCGAAGACTTCGCTTTCCAGCAGGAAGAGGAGGATGAAGTGAGTGACGCCGAAGATGCCGACGAGCTTTCAAAGTGGAATCACCGCAAATGCTGCGCAGCTACTCTTGATCTCATGTCATTGTCTTTGCAAGGACATATGCTAGAGCCCCTCATGCCTCTGATAGGTCCGTCTATCTCGCGCCCTTGCGAGGACTACAAATCTCAATGGCGTACTGTATTTAAAAAAAAGCAAAAGAACTCGAACATTCTCAGTGGGACCACGTGGAGAGCGCCATCTTAGCACTGGGCGCCGTATCTGAAGGCTGCATAGCTGAACTTGAAGGGCGTTTAGAACAAGCAATTCCGTATCTTTCAAAGTTTTTGAAACACCAGAAAGTAAATCCGTTGTTTTCTTTTTTTTTATGATTGCGAGTTAATTTGGCGCTGCTTCAGGCGCTTGTGCGGTCCATTACGTGCTGGACGCTTTCCCGCTACGCTTCTTGGATTATTCCTCGTCAGCACTACTTTGAGGGCGTCCTCAGCGGCTTGCTGGACTGCCTATTAGACAGCAACAAGCATGTGCAGGAATGCGCTTGCAGCGCGCTTGCCACTATCGAAGAGGAAGCCACCACTTTATTGGTTCCTTATCTTCATCCCATTTTAAAGCACATGGTTTCTGCGCTAAACAAGTATCAGGTGCTTCAATAAGTTTAACTGGTAGAAACTTTTTGTGGTAACTGGCTCTTTTGTGTAGCGGAAGAACATGCTGATTTTGTACGACGCTATTGGCACGCTTGCGGAGTGCGTTACGTCACACTTAAATACTCCCGAGTACTCCCAACTTCTTCTTCCGCCGCTCATCTCCCATTGGGGGGAATTCACCGGCGAAGAGAACTCTCTTTTAGCCTTTTCCGAGTGCCTGTCGTCCGTCATTATCGCCTTCGGTCCGTCCAACTTTGCAGTGGCATATCTTTTTTGGCCGCTCACGTGCAGCTGGATAAGGTGTGGAGTTTTTACCTTTTGCTGAAGTTGTCTTTGTGAAGTCCCTCAAGCTAGTTGAGGCTATATTGCTATCTCGAAAGGTACACCCACACTTAAGCCAGAGAGTGATGACCTGTTTCATTAGTATTTTCTCATATCCGCTTAGACGGCCCAGCAAAATTCCTTGGTGGTTCCCATAGATATGGGTTATGCTATAGCATTACTGGACCTGGTCAACTCTTTGCTTGAAGGTTTTTTCTATACTTTTTTTCCTTTGCCGCGGAGATCATGTGCGACTGCCAGGACTGGGCTCTCGTATTGAACCTTTGGTGGCCAATAGCACTCTCGTTTCTCTTCTGCATGAATATCTTCTGGAAAAGGTGTCCATTAATATTTATTTTATTAAAATGCGCAATTTCATTGGCTGTACATAGAACTTTGACCTCCTGCATACCGGCTTTGCGCTGCTGGGCGAACTTGCGCGCACGTGCTATGGGCAAATTCGACCAACACTCTCTGCTTTTCTGCCGGTCATTGTTAGCAATCTTAATCCGGCTGCCCACATTGGCGTGTGCAACAACTCGTGCTGGGCGCTCGGAGAACTCGCCATTCAAATGGGTGCGTTACCCCCTTTCTCGGTGCTCTTTGATTCGTTAATTTTCTCTCTACTTGTAAAGGCGCTAACCACGACGTACGTTTTTTCGAGCCGTTTGCTCAAGAGGTTACTACGCGATTGATTAATATGTTGCTCGACGGCTCTCTTACGGTCTCGCTCCACGAAAATGTGGCGTTAACGATTGGCTGTTTGGGCCTCGTTTGCCCCAGTTTGCTCGCAAATGTTCTGCCGGAGTTTCTCTACGATTGGCTCGTTTCTTGCCGTTTATAAATATTGTGTGCCTCAATAGTTACACTTGCCTTTTTTGTGGGCAGGTGCAGGGCGGTGTATATTTCTCAAGAAGGAGATCAAAAAGTTGCTAGTTTTAAAGGTCTTTGCCAAATTCTCATTATGAACCCTGACGGTTTCGGTCCTATTATTATTATTATTTATTATTCTATATTATTATTAATAGTTATAATTATTATAATTGTCAGGCAAAAATTTGGACACATTCAGCCAAGCTATCTTAAGTTGGTCAAGACCGCCCTCTGATTTGCTGAATTGCTTTCATAAGGTTATATTGTTTTCACTATAAGAATAACAAACTTTGGCTATTTTGTTAAAGACGTTGCACGAACTGAAAAACCGAAATTTAGCAAACTGGCAAAAATATTTTTCTGCCTTGCCTCCTCCATTGCAAACCAGATTGGTTGAAATTTACTCATTATGAAAGCGCATTGGTCTATTGGAAGTTCAACAATGGCTTTTAACCAATGATAGTCTTGAAGGAAAAGAGAATTCCAAAACTATTTTTTTGTTGTCGTGCTTTTTTATTTTTATCTCCAATTCTGTGCTTTTAGTTTGCTGTCGTTTTCTGGTTGTTTTTCAGCTGTAATAGTAGAATAAAGTTAGTAAACTGCTAACATTATATAGTAAGAAGTCTCAGTTTTTACTCCCAAGCAGAAGCACAAATTCTTTAGGCGGCATTGTTTTTTTTTGTTGTTTTTGTGATTTGTTGTTCTTTGAAAATAAAGAACTACTTTTTATAAATTATTTTGGTTATTATTACTTGGCAAGCATTAAGCTCTCACGTGAGGTAGGTCTCCTTACCCGCCTCGTATTAATATTGTTGGCAACCATTCATTCTGAAGCAGTTATCGATACATTTTTGAAAAAAAATAATAAAAGCGTTAAAAAACAGTAGTAGGAAGCTTTAAAGTTTTAGAAAAAAATACTTAAAACACTTTTATATTAGCTTATCTAATTTATAAGTCCTGTATACGCTGTCATCATATTAAAAGAAAATGAAACATTTAGATATCGACTATTCTCGCTATTCTAAGTGATAATGGTATAAAAAAACTTTTCGCTAAGTAGCTTGTCGCTTGTCCGAGTTGGCATAGAGAGTGCGACTGTAGTTGATGTTATTATACTTTTGAATAAACGATGTATCGCTTTGCAGTTCAAAGCGAGGTGTGCGCTAATTTCTACAAAGCACGAGTCGTTTAATATAATAAATTACTTCAACTGCCTTTTATGTTTGATTATAAGGCTCCATACATAAAAGTAAATAAAAGTATATTTGCAAATATATATTTTTTTCGCCGTCCTTTTTTTTGTTTCCGCTTTTATATAAAGCTTGTAAATAGTTTAACTAACTTTAAAATCTTACTCTTTCTATAAATAATTTCTTATTGAAACGCAACGCCGAAAAGGCACATCGACTTCCCAGTTAAAGGGTCATAGACGAGAATAAATTGCGCAACTGTATGTCATACATTATATACTACACCCTCATAATTTTTACCTTGTTATAAACCACATTTGTGAACTTAATGTTAGAAGTAAATCTAGCATAAATATATTAAAATCGGTTTATTATAATACATTAACTTTATCTTTCCTTTAAGCTTCTGGTAGCTCAAGAAAGAAGTGTCATGTGGATCATTACGTCGTAGTTCAGGCTGTTTGTCAATCTCTCAAGAAGTTCCGATATCTCGGCGGGTTTGGTATTATCATGTGTGCCTCCCTCCCCCGTATCACTGTTTACGGCGGGTTCTGCCTCGTGCGCTGCCTCCTGCGACATTTTATAATCAATGTATTTTTGTGAAAGATACACGCCCTCTTCTTTCCAAAAAGTTTCTTTGGGAGTTTCTAGAACGCCAGAAAGTGAGGAGGACTCCTCCATTTCTGGAGGGGTTCTACTATCCATGTGCTTCCAAGAAGCCATTAGTTCTCTCGTCTCGGGAAAAGGGTAAGCCTGAATGGCGGTTTCAAGCCCAGTCGGGTGGCCCAAGCGACTTTTACTTCTGCTGCTTGCCTGTAAGACTAATTCAGAAAGAAGCGTCTGATCGTTCACGTATATATCCCTTCGTAAGGCACTAGCACCGCGAGTGGTGCTGGTCGCCTCTAAAAACCTTTGATAGGCCTGTAAAAAGAAAGATATGCCAAAGCACGAGAAGAGAGGAGGTTATTAAAACTTGACCTTGCGATCGACGGGGGCTAGACTGCCCGGCCAGTCGGTAGTGTACACGTGAGCACGCTTAACGTGGTCCATCAAAGCATTCGCATTAGGGCACGTGAGGTGCGATGACTCGCACTAATGGGGAAAAAAATCAATTAGCCGTTTTTCGCAGAGCGGTTTGTATATATTTACCAACAACCAGTTGCACGTGTAATTTCGGCTGTTCATCACATGAGTGGTCTATGCATGGCGCTTGTTATATTTTAAATCTACTAAAAAGAGAAGGATTGCAACCATCACGTGAGTGAGCAAGTGAATTTCATTGGAAAAAGACAGTCCGCAGGAAAGCCAACGACAATGGTGAGGTAATTTGCTTATTGGGCGATGCAGAAAGACAGGATCGCTGATGCGTCGCTGGAGGTCGTCCTGTAGCAAAACATAAACGATTAATAATGCAAGAAAAAGTAATAATAATACAAATAATGACTGATATTTTCCCGATAAGTTCCTTGTCGTTCGCTAGGTCTGCTCAAATTTTGAGTTAAAATTTTTATACAACATTTATTTGTTTACAAAAAAACTTTCCTTACAAAATCTTCAGTTTTTCTATAGAAATAAAGAATTGTAAAATTTTTTGTTTCTGACCTTCAGTGGCGGGCGAGAGAACATAAGAGCGGAGCGGTACTTGTTGCGAGATTTCCAAGAGTCCAAACTTGAGAATGTAGTCGTTTTCGTTAAAAAAGCTGTCCTTCACTATTTGCTTCTGCAGCAGCAATTGGGAAGGGCTATATTATAACTTCTTGCCAATGGGAACCTTAATATCTATATAAAGAGACTCGTAGGTATACACATCCTTCTCCGGCACCCCATAAGGCCGGCGTTTTTCGTAAAGTCTGCTTAGGTAAAAATGAATAAAAAAGGGCCAATGAGTGGCTCTCACTAAAAAATGGTGACGAATAACAACGCACGAGAGGGGAAGAACAGAACATTTTGCAGAAATACTACTCATCATGTAGCAGTTGGATTCACTGGAAAGCAGGTATTCGCGCTCGTAAAAAGTCCTTTTATACATAAAATGGGAAAAGCATAAAAATGAATTTTTTTTAGTGAACCTTTTTTCCGAGAGCATTGCACCTTGCGGTTTTACAAAGCAGCAGCCGGAAATCCAAGAGGCCCTTCAGCATTTCGCAGTGGATAAAAGACCACGCGGAGATGGACAGCAGTAAAAACCTGTCGGCCTCGTATATTTTTTCTATTCGCACAATGCAACGTGTTTTGGAGGGCGCAACATGGACGTATACGCAATCGCCTATTGGTGGAACTCGCGTTGCAGGGAATGCGTTAGGGGAATAACACGGTTACTACCGCACTGATAGAGAATTTTCCGGAACATGTAGTATTTGTAAAAGACCCTCTTATTGTTGGTTGCCGGTTGTACGGTGGACGCCTTAAACTTCTTTATTTTCTCAACTTCATTCTGATTGGGGTAGAGAAGAAAGTGAAAAAAAATAACAAGAGGTCTACAAGGAAAAACCAGCGAGGAGTAATTAGTGTCCTTCTGGGAGGATTGCTGGCTCACAGCTTGCAAAGAAGGCATTGACCGGCCAATCACCAATGGCGCGGTTCTGGAAAGATAGTGCGTCCTGCAATGAAATGTTCCAAAGAATGTAAACCAATCATTGCTGTTATATATGCATAAGAACTAATTAAACTCTTTCTCTGGACATTCCCATTTTTTTATTGGAGACAACTGGCGGTTCTTGTCCTCGTATTTGAGCTCGCAGACGAATACGGTCAAGGCGGTTCCTTTTCGTTCTTCTGGAAAGTCTTTGTGGTAATAGCGGACATAGTCTCTCACGTGCATGACGCAGCAGGGGCCGATCACTTTATCAAAACTGTTGGTGTGAAAAAAGCCTTCATCCAAAAATATGATATAAAAAAGGTGGGCAATGTTCAGTATTCGCTCACTTACTCGTTTTAAATACTTCATTTCTATAAAACTTGCGAGTGGGCGAATGAAAAATCTCGTGCGGGTGATAAAACCTGAGAAATAATAATAAAGATAATAATAATAATAATAATAATAACAAGAAACCATCTGCCGTAGAGATAATATTTATTATCGCTCATGTTTTTCCACAACTTTTGGATCTGGACCACGTGGGGGGCGTTCTCACGTGGAGAGACGAGCTGAACAAAAGCGCCGGGAGAGTATGTCGCGCCCTTATAGGTCACCTAACAAAAATAAAACAGTAGAAGTACATCTGTTGAAACTACATGGGTGCCCGTACAACGTCCAATGGATGTGTCTTGTCCGTCTCAAGATCTGTAAGCTCGTATTTGGCGGACTTTATTTCTTCTTGTAGTTTCCAAAGATGGTCCATTTCGTTGCAGATAAAGTCAAGATTACACATTTGGGTAGGTGGTTGCTGTTTGGGGTACATGACGAATTAAAAGGAACGCAAACTAAAGTCCAACAAACTGAGAGTGATTATAATAAAGGCAGCAACTTACAAAAGGGAGCCAGAACAATGCTATAAAACGGAGGAATTGGCCATGCAAAATAATGCTCTCCCGGAAGATCTCCCCAACAAAAAATGGCGAACCAGTAAAGCCCGAGAGATACAAGCAGGCAGAAATGTAGTGAAACCTGGCTTCCCTCGGCATTATAGGCGCGGGCGTTGGCTAATAGCAGACCAACGTCCTCAATAAGGCTCTCCATGGAATAGTCCACGAGAACGGACTTTTCTCGAATCGTGTTGAAGTCAATAGGGCTCTGTAAGGATCAGTAATTAACCGGATTAGTGGGCTAGTAAGGGTCCGGTCACAGACCTGAATAACTTCGTAGTAGTCAGGAAAGTCGTGTTGATTGGGCAGAGTAAGAAAGGGGGTTATAATGCGGAAACCATTCTCGTTTTCTATCACGGCAAGCTGCAGCACTGGTAATGGTAATAATAAAAATAATGAAAATAATAATAATGACCATTTCGCATATCAAGAGCTTCAACTGCAGCAAAGCGCTTTCTTTAGAGAGAAATACGCCAGACTCAGCCATTTTTGGCAACTTTCCGTCTATGTGACAGACAGTTCTCGTGGAGTTATGTTCGTTCTTGACACTCATTGGGGCGTAGGAGGGGACGGACGCTTCCTCGACGCCTTCCGACTCTAAAACTTCTTGCCAGTTTATATAAGAACGACAGTTTTTCTTCCACTTCACTAAAGCTTTACTAGAAATAAGATTAAAATTACACCGAAATAAAAAAATCATTAAAAAAAAAAGGAAAACGGAACTTTGCCCGCCTCAAAAGCTTCTGGCAAAAGTCTTGCAAAATCCTGGCATTTCGGTGAATGGCCGAGCTGAGTTCGAGGCAAAAAAAAGAGTCAGCAAAAATATGAAATCCAGTGAATAAGAGCGAACTTCTCCTCGTTGTAGAACTGCGCGTTGGTCCATATGAGATTCAAATCCCGCCAAAAGCTCTTCATTTTCTTATAATAGCCCGCCGCTAAGCGAGTCCGCACCGTTGCCAAGTCCAGAGGGGCCGTGATAACCTTATAATAGTCCGGGTAGTCCCTTTTGTCTGGAAGAACTTCAAAGTCTGTGCAAAGGCGCTCCCGACTGGTAGAGAGGTCCAGCGAGGTCAATTTTGAGGCAAAATTTTTTTTTTATAAATAATGAAACTTTTGTTTAAGGCCTTCAAGCTTTTTAAGGACGTACGAGAAGAGTAACTCAAGCGCCTTTACTTTGCTTTGTTTCCTATTGGTAGGGCTTTAAGAAAAAATCAAAAAAATATTAAAAGTGCGTTGATTCAAGATATGACCCCATGTGCGTTCTATTTTCTACTTTTGGCGCAGACACGTGAGCTTCATGAGCGAACAGCTGACGCCTAAAAATAATACTTCCGTATTCGCCGAGAATAATGATTTATAAAGGAGGCAAAATGCAGCACAAACTCGAACTCCTTCGTTTTTGCGCGGCAAAAGGCTTGTAGTGTGCATGCATGGCGGTAAATATCCGACCTTTTGGGGAAGATATATCTAAAGGAGGCAGGAAAGTAACGAATATGGTACCCTTCTTTATTGTATTGCTTGGCATTTTCCCATATTTGGTCGACGTCCTCTAAAAACGACCGGACGCTCTCGTACGCTCCTTCTAGTATGAATAATAATAATAATAATAATAATAATAATAATAATAATAATAATAATAATAATAATAATAATAATAATAATAATAATAATAATAATAATAATAATAATAATAATAATAATAATAATAATGAAACCATGAATTCTTTTTCTGACGATGCTCAAGTCAATGGGGCGCTTAATAACAACGTAGTAGTCTGTATATACTTTTTTTAATGGTAAAGTATGAAAAGCCTCACTAATATTCAAGCCGCTTTTAAATATGTTCATTTATTATTATTTCATTGTATCAATAATCGAAAGAGACTTCTCCTGAATAAGGCAGAGCTCTTCAATAAAGCCCAGAAGTAGTTTTTGAAAAAAACTTAGAACGTCTACGTGGGACGTGCCCGAGGGTTGTTGCAACTGCCCCAACCTTTCGCCCTCGTGGTCGTCTAGCTGCTTTTCTACGAAGTCAGCCAGAGATTCTTTCAGCTGCCGCGCGTGCATATACGGCTTTGAATGGTTGTCGTTGAATTGCTGGGAGCGGAAATGGCAGGCTTTTTAGTGAATGACTGTGTAAAGTTAAACCAATTACCATTGCGTTATTGCACATCAAATAAAGATCATTTATAAAGTTCATTAAAAGAGAAGAGTGAGAGTCAAGTCCCTCTAAAACTTTGTAGAGTTCAAACAAAGAAGGACTAATAAAGCATATAAATACCTATAGGGTTCGTAGAAACACATGCGTTAGTGATTTCCTTATAGACTTCTTGAAACACCGCTGGAAAGTAGCTAAATGCCAATAGTTTTGAAGAAACAAGCTCAAGATCCACAGGATCTTTGATGATCTCAAAAAGTAACCAATAAGCTTGAAAATAGAAGCACGTGGAAATAAGCGTACTTTATAATAGAGCGGATAATCCTCCTTGCTAGGAAGCTCCGCAAAAGTCTATACCCAACAAATAAAAAGGCTCAACCAGGAGCTAGTCGGTGGATCAAGCAGAGGTACCTCGTGGAGAAAATTTCCTTCTTTATCTTTTAAGCCTACTAGAGACTTCATAACCCGAAAGCACGCGTTTTCATCTGAGAAAAAATGCCATAACGTCCTCGTAATTTTCTGAACATAATTTGTTCATTATAAATAAAAGCCTAACAAAAATTGTACAAGAAGTTCAGCTTTTCTCGCAGGCGAGACTTTTTCATAACACGAGCGAACGTCATCAAAAACTTCCTCAAGTTTTTGATAGCCTTTAATAATATAGTAATAAATGAAATAGTAACAATTATAGTAATAATAATGACCATTAAAAGGCGGTAAGCGAAGTCTACTTTTAACAGGACTAAAGTCCGATGAGTTCTACAACACGCACCACGTGGCGTATAAAATATTACTACTGAAACTTTAAAGATACCTCAAGTGCTCCAGACGAGTTTCTACATGTGGAAAAATTCTCAAGCAACCGAAGTAACACGTGACCTGCGGATATACAAAAAAAACATAAAATGTAGAAAAAGTTATTAAAGTCGCCACGAAATGAAAAAAGATAAAGTCAAGTTTCCAAAACTTCAAAATTAAAATTTAAAAAATTTTGTTTTGTAAATTATTTTAGTATAAAGTAGTTTAATAATTTATACCTTTTAGTGTCTTCAAAAAATTTTAAGTTTAGACTTTTAACAAAATAAATGAAAACTATTATCGATTCCTAATTTTTAATTTTTTTAAAAATATTGACTTTTTTTTGAATCACACAAATCTCTAAAAGAGTAGCAAAAAATAGTGTCAAGTATTATTTCTTTGAAACGGAAAATATTATATTTTCTACTTAAAGTTTATAAATATATGAATACTTTTAAAACAAGTTACTATGTTTTATAAATTATATTTAAATCGATTCAGAAGAACTTAAAAGATATAATGCTATATTATTATTTATAGGTTTAGTAAAGTTTTGGCCAGTAAGTAAATTTAAAAGAAAAAGGAAATAATATACAATGAATTTTATATAAAATTTTTAAATGACTTTTAAAAAAATTTAATTTATAAATAAATAATTTTTAGAGGCCACACTGCAAAACTGCTTTAAGTCCTACAAATTAAAAATTATTAAAATATATAAAAACTTTACTGAAAATAATAAACAAATTTAACTTTTACAAAAAATTTTTTAGGAAAATAAAATATAAAATTTAGTTAAAAAATTGATTCAGAAATTAAATTTATATAAAATAAATATAATTATTAATTAAAGGTTATAAAATGTAGTAAAATTTTGCTAAAAATAATTAACAAATTTAACTTTTACCAAAAAAATAATAAAAATAAAAATTGATATGGAAATTATATTATTTATATAAAATAATTATAACTTTGATTAAAAATTGAAAAATAAAAAAAAAAACTTTAATAATAATAATATAAATAATTTAACTTTACCTAAAAATTGTTATATAACAGAAAATAATGAAAATTGGAATTGCAAAAAATAATCTAAAAGTTGATGGAAAATTAAAAATTGATCCGGAAATTAAATCATTCATATATAATTAATAAAATGAATATAATCAATAAAAAATTCAAAAATATATAAAAACTTAATAAAAATGAATAACAAATTTAATTTTGTTAAAAAAAAAAATAGAAAACTGCAATAAGAAATCTCAAAATTGATCCAGAATTTATATTTAAATAAAAATAAATAAATTGATATAAACTGATGTTCTTCTAAGGATAAACAATTAAAAAAAATCGTTTACTTAATTTCTAATATGAAAGGAAAACCGCTATAAATAAAAGATTAAAATATATAAAAAAAATTAAATTTATGATAATTAAAATTAATAAAATTTATTTTTTTAATATTAGAAATACCTTTACACTAAAAAATAATAAGTAATAAAACTTTTATAAAAAATTCAATTTAAATTTCTACAATTATATTTATAAATAATAAAAGAAAAAACGCTATAAATTAGAGAAAAGCATAAAATTCTGTTTAAATTTTTCTAATTAAACTTAATTATTAAAAATAATTTTTATTTTTTGATAAAAAAAACTGCTACACTTAAAAATAAAAATAAAACTTCTGATTTTTGCATTATTATAAATTCCATAGGAAACTTGCTATAATATAAAAGAGAACTAAAAACAAATTTAATTTTAATTTAAATTAAAATCAATAACTAGTTCTTTTTAATAAGAATAAAACTTTACACCAAAAAGAGAAGAAATATCCAAACTTTTATAAAAATAAACCAAATTTGAATTTTTATATTTATAATTTTTATAAATTTTTTTGTTAATGAAAATTCTACAGATCATAAAAATAAAAATACTCATAACAAGCTCTTAAATTTTTTTATACAATTAATATTTTAGAGAAAATACCCCTACACCAAAAAAAAGAACCATTAAAATTTTAAAAAAACAATATAGTTATATAAATTGTACGAAAAAAATATTCTTAATAATCAATGCCATAAATATTAAGAACTGAAAACAAATATGATTATATTTATCAATACTGAATTAGTAATAATATTATTTTTACTAATAAAAAAAATTCTTCTGAATACAATATAAATTAATGAGAAAAATAAATTTATTTTCATACGATTATATTATTGTTAGCAAATAAAACAAAAATGAGAAATATTAAAATAAAATTATGAGATTTAAACCAAAAAAAATATTTACTGAAACTTTATTAAAAAAAATTTATTTATAAATAGTGCGATTATTATTTTTAAATAAAGGGAAAATACTATAAATTAATTAAAAGAAATTCGGATATATTATCTATTAAAAAAAACAATTCTCTAAAACTGAAATAAAGATTAAAAAAATTTTTATAATATATAATAAAAATTTGATATAAAAAAACATTATTAGGAAAATGAAACAAAATCATTATTATAAAAAGTAAAAGAAAAAAACTTTCCACTGAACAAAAAAAAAAAAGAAATTACTAAAAAAACATTTATTAAAAGCAATTACAATTCAAATTTGTACAATTTTAATTTCTAGAAAAAAAATAAAAATCATATGCAAATTTAATAATTAAGTTTCAAATTTGTTCAAAATTAAATTTTTAAAAAATAAAAGAGAAATATAATAATATTTTAAACGTAAAAAAAAATTATTAAAAAAAAAATTAAATAATCATATTATTTATAATATAAATCCTGAAACTTGAGCAATTATAATTCATTTTAAAACAATTTTCTAGAAATTATAAAAATGTAATAATGTATTGAATTTGTAAAAAAATAAATAAAATTAAAATTAAATGCAAATTCAATAAATTATAAATTTTATAATAAATTAACTAAGTTTAAACAAAATAAAATTTCGTATTATTTAAAGTTATAAGCTTAAAAGAAAAATTAAAAATTATAGAGAAAATCAATGCATAAATTTATAGAAATAAAAATTCATAATTCTATAATTTTAATTTCTAATTAAATATAAAAATAAAAATTTACTGTAAATTTATAAAAAAGAATTAAAAAAAAGAAAAATTAATTACAAATAGGAACAATTAATTTGTAACAAATTTCTTTAAATCTTATCTTTTTTTTTATAAAAAAATATTAACCTCTCATTTGCACAAAACGATAATATTCCAAAGAGTCGAAGTTCAAAACTTCTTTCAAAATAGAAAATTTATTTTTTTCTATTGGAGCGCGCTCAATTTCTTTATAAAGCGGAGATTCTTCGCTAACAGAAATTATATCGTTGCCGTTTTTAAGAGAAAAATCTCAAAAAAAAATTAGAAAGAAAAACTTTTAGTAATGAAAATTTTTTTTAAATTGAAAAAAAAAAAATATAAAATAATATTTTATTTATAAAAATTTTATAGTTAAAAAAAATTTACATTTTTTTTAAAAGTACATTGAAAAAATTAGTATGAAAATTTATATATATACTTATTAGTTAAAAGTTCGTTTTAACAGAGAAATCTTAAATATAGAGGGAAAAAAACTTTTTCAAAATATTTTTTTAAAAAAATTTATATTATTATATAAAAGTGAATTTAAAAAATTAATAAAAAAATATTTTGTATATATAGAAAACTTTTTAGGTAAAAGTTCTTTCGTTTTTGGTAAATTTTCATAACTTTGCTAAAATCGACTGGGGGATTGGCTAAAGCTTGTAGATCTTTCATATAAATTTCTTTACAATTTTCAAAAACCTTTTAAAAAAGTTTAAATATATTAAATTTTTTTAAAATGAATAAATTTATAAATTTAAGTTTAATTAATTTTTAAAAAAAAATTATATTAATTTATTAACATTTTGTTAAACATTTAAAATTTGGGATTTATATAAAACTAAAAATTCTAAAAAACCACAAAATTTTGATTAGTAAAAAAATTATATCTAACCTCCTCTGAAAATTCATAAATAATAAATTGACTAATTTGTACAATTAAATTATAGAAAAGTATAACTTATAGGTATTTTAGAATATTGTAAAAAGTTAAAATTTGTTATAAAATATATATTAAATAAATTCATTGTAATATTTTTAAAAAAAAATTATATAATTGCTAAATTTACCACATTTTTTTTTATATTTATTAATTAAAGAAAATTACTTTTAACCAAACAAAATCATTAATAACGTTAAAATAATTATATTTCGTGAAAAATATTTTACTAAAGAATACATTTAATATAAAAATCCAAAGTAAAATTTATATTCTTTATATATATAAAAATATAATTGCCGAACTTCGAAATATATTTATAATATTTTTTAAAAAAAAAAATACCTTTAATATAGTTATTATTTTGGTAAATCAAAAAGATTTTGGTACTTAAACAGTAATTCAAGTAAAAAGTAAAAGTTTTGAACACGTTATTATTTACTAATAAGTTAATGCGGTTTTCTAAAAAAATAAAACTTTCATAAAATAAAGCATTTTTTTAACTTTACTTATTTATTAAGTATATTTATATTATAAAAATTACAAAAATCGCATAATAAAAAAAAATTAGCAAATAATAAAACTATTCAGATGTATAATAAATATTATTAATTTTTTTTCCTAATATACAATTTATTATGCTTTTAGTATTTTATAAAAAAATTTATTTTAACATTCTGTAAACATAAAAAGGTTTTTTGTAATATTTCATTTTATTGTATTTATTTTTAAAATTATAATACATTTCATTAAGTTTTTTTTTATTTTTTGTTAAACTTGGAAAATGTACTAAAATATTTTTTTTATTAATATTTTTATTTAAGGTTATTTTATTTAAAAATGCTTTTTTATAAATTTATATTATTATTATTATAAATAGGATACATATTAAAAACAATTATATTTTCTTTTTTACATTTTTAAATTTTTTTATAATATTTAAGTATACCGTTATTGTTTTTAAATTAATTATGCAATCCATTAAGTTTATTTTTATATTTTTTTATTAGATTATTTATTAATATTATATTTTTTAATAAGAAACATTTTATTGAAAACTTTTTTATTTTTTATTATTTCGTAAAACTTAGAATATTTTTTATATTTTTAATTTAATACACGATTATTTTAAAAAAATAAATTTTATTAAAACTTTTTTAATAAATTGGAAAAATTAAAAAGTTCCTTTTATACAAAAACAAATCAAAAAAATATAATTGTAAAAACTTTATTTCTTATTAAATGACTATTATAGAAAAACTAATATCTTATTTTAAATATAAAAACTTGTCTATTTCATTAAGTTTCTAAAAAATTAAAAAAAATTTCAATATACCAAAAATTTTAAATAAAATATATAAAAAAAGAAAATATCTTGATTTTTCTTAAATTAAAAAAAATTTAATTTGATAATTCGAAAGTAAAAAATATTTATTCCTAGATAATATAAAAATTTTTAATTAATTCAAAATTTTATAATAAAAACTTTTTTATAATTAAATTTCTAGTAAACTTAATTATAAAATTAAAAATTTAAATAAGATTTTGAATGATTCACTTCGAAAATTTTGTTAATAAATATTTATCAACCTTCTCCAGCTTTTTAGCATTTCTGTAAATTTCAGAATTAATTTCGTTATACTTTTTAGCATTTTTAATCATTAACCGAAAGTTCGATTCAAAATCTTCAAAACTAAATAAACAATTTTTTTTTCATTTGCTCGAGAAAAATTTTAACGATTAATAGTAAAAATATTTAAAAAAAAGTTAAATTTTAAAATTCATAAAGTTAAATTTTAAAATTCATAAAGTTAAATAGAAATTTCATTAAAATTAACAGAAAAAAATTAAAAAACAGAAATTCTTAATAATAAAAGTTAAAAGGTTTTAACAAGTAAAATAATTTAATAATTAATATTATATATTTTATTTTGCTAAAAATAATAAATTAAACGTTTTTAATTTTAATTTAATAAATAACTTTTAAAAAAAAATCGAGAGGTTCTTAACTCAATAGCCTTTTATGAAGTGAAAGTAATAAGGAAATTGAAAAATAAAAAAAAAACTTAAATTCCTTAATGTTCCAGTATTATTAATTTATTGGAAAATCAACAAAAGATATTTTAATTAAAATGCACTAAAATTTGTAGTGGATTCGTATAAACATTTTCTTTTAATAAATTTAGTAAAAAACATATCTTTTATAATTATAGTCATGCAAAAAAACAAAACTATAAAATTATAATAATAAAAAATATGTCAAAAATTAAAATGTAAAACTTTCATGATTGAAATTTACTTTAAAATTTTATAAATAAATAAAAGAAAATATAAAAAAAAAACAAATAACTTAGTAGCACAAAAATATATTTTTTAAAAAATTTTTACTTTGGCTCACAGAATATTTTAATTTTTTTTAAAAAGTTTTTTGTAAATCTTAATAGACACTCAACTTGCTAATAATATAAATATTAAATATTGATTTTTAATTTATTGATAAAATTATATTATATTATATTAAATCCAAGTTTAACTTTTTTTTAAATTTAACCTTCAGCTAATTGATAACTGCAGTAATTAAAAATATTAAAATAAATTAAAATAGGAACTAGGCTTTAAAAAATCTCTTCGAATTAATATAAAATATTATAAAAAAAATTTAAAAATATTAATAAAAAATATAAATAATAATAAATTAAATTTCTATTAAATTTTTTCATAAAAAATAAAGGTTATTAAAAAAGTAATGAATACTTATAAATAAATTAAATACAATTTATTATAAAATTTTGAAAAAAAAAAGGAAAAACTATAATAAAAAATATTATATATAATATATATATTTATATGTATAATTAATATATAATAGTAATATATTTAGTTAAAAGATAAATTAAAAATAAATTCATATAAATGTATAAGATACGCGAAAATAAAAAGCTATTATAATAAAAACTTAAAAAACTATAACAAAAAATAAAATAAGTAGTAAAAAAATATAAAAAAAAGAAAAAAAATAAAAACTATTAGAAGTAATACGAAATACTATAAAAAATTAATACTATATTTTTGGTAATTAATAAAAAAGTAGTAAATTTATACATTGAAAAGTTTAAAATTTAAAACAATTTTATTAAAAATCTTAAACTTTTTGATTATAATTAAGCAAATTAAATAAATAAAATTATAAAAAGTAAAACTATTAAAAATTATAAAATAAATACATAAAAAAAACCTTTGTAAAAAAATTTTAAAATATTATATAAGGAGACTATAAAAGTAATATAATTTATTTAAAAAAAATTATTAATATTAAGAAAAGTATAACTGTACAAAAACAAATACAAGGAAACATATAAAAAATGGATAAAAACTTTATAATAGAACCAAATAAGTAAAATTATAATAATAATAAAAAACTTACTAATTAATAATATAAAAAAAGTCAGCTAACTTTTGATAACTACCAAAAAAATTTTGACAACTTTCAAAACTTAGATTTCGATAATTTAATATTATTTCACTTAAAAAATAAAAAAAATAAATTTAGATTTTAAAATTACTATTAATAAATAATATAACTTAATTTACTCAATCGACTTATCATAAACAATAACAAATAAAATAACAAATAGTCAGCTAACTTTTATAATTACAAAAAAAAAATTGGCAATTTTTGAAATTTTGATTTCAATGTTATAATGTTAATATTATTTTACTTAAAAAACTATAAAATATTTTTTTTATATTTCATTAAGTATAATTAACTGTTTCAAAAACCAATATTGAAAACTTCTTTAAATTTATGTGAAACAAGGTAGTTATTAATAAATTATGAATTAAATTATTTTTAAATTTCTCAAACTGTTTGCTTGTATATTATAATTAAAGTAACAATAATAACAATGGTAATAGACATATTAAAGATATTTTATACAATAATAAAACTATTAAGCCAAAGTAATTATAATAAAAAACTTTGTATAATTTGCTAAATTCTCCTGAATAAATTCCAAGGAAATTGGAGACTTGATAACAGAATAATAATCTGGATAAGCCCGCTTGGATGGCAATTTTCGAAAACTGGAAGTTATTCTTTTTTTAAAAGAGTTAAAAATTAAAATATAAACTTTTTTCATTTATTACTAACAAGCGGCCATTACGATCTTGAACACTTTCAATTTTCTGTAATATTTGGTTTAAAGCATCGTAAAGTTTAGCATCTTTAAGATTTTCCTCAAAAGTTGATATAGAACTCTTTTTTTTGTCGTTATAAGTTGAGTCGTTAAAAGTTTCAATCACTTTTGAAATGATTTCATCTCGATGAGTTTCATAAAAGTTAATTAAAAGGCGTCTGGCGCTAGAATCCGTCTTGTATAGAAAAAATGTAGAAGTGTCTTACAGAAGTTTATAAAAAAAGTAAAATTGTAAAGACTTTAATAGATGAAACGTATTTATAAAAGTCAATTTCGAATTCATATATATCGCCGTAGACATCGTTCTGCGCTTTCTCAATAAGTAAAGCCAAAGTATAAGCTGGTTTTTTTCCAGATTCCTCAATTTCCAAATCAAAAGAGTTTGGAACACAAGCGCTTAAGAACACTTCTTTATTTCCTAAAGTAGTTTTTAATAATACAGAATAAAGAAGTACTTAAAGAAGGCAAAAGTTTTCACAAAAGTTTAATGTTTTGTAAGAAAATTATATGCATAATAGAAAACCAGTTCCATGAAGAACTTTGTACTTTAGTATACTTTTTATTAACTCTTTAAAAATCTCTCCTCTGTGCTTAGCGATAATATTATCTTGCTCCCAACGATGACGCTTTTTAACAAAAAAAACTTAAATTTGTAATATTTACAGCTAATAATTTAAAAAATATACAGTGTTATAAAATACATTTACACTTCAAGTTAAAAAAACTTTTTTAGATTATTAAAAAAAAACTTAAGATGATATAATATAGTATATTATAGTGAAAACCTTAGACTTGGAAGTCATAAAAACAATTTTTAAAGCTTATACCCAGCGACGAAAAAACACTGTAGAGGGTTTTACGTCACTTAAGGGTACCTCTTAAATTTAAGCTCCTCGTTAATTAGAAGAGTATAAAATTAAACTTTTTTAAATTAGAAGGCTCACTTTTAGTAATGTATGTAAAATAAAATTTGGATTCGCCATAAGAAAATAAATTTCTGAATTTTAGTACTAGGATACTGATTTAATAGAGAATCTTGTAGCGAAGTACTAACTTATTAAACAATATAACTAAGGCCTCACTTTTATAGCTTCAAAAGACGTACATTCAGCTCCTTAACATATAATAAAATATTTATTCTTCCTTCTAAAGCTTTTATTACTAATTTTATCGGGCTGATCTGCCTCTTATAAAATAGTTAATGACTATTTTTACTCCCTGTTTAATTATTTAAGTAAATGTGCATCCGTTCCCTTTCTCTGCATCTCCAATTATAACTTTTAGCCCATTTATTAAAGACTACAAACTAAAAACCTATTTTTATACTTATTCGCAGTACTTTGTTAAATAGTAAACGTCAGTTGCATGGCCGTGGAAGAATTTTTAAAATTTCTTTGCAGCGAGCCCTTAATTTAACTTTTAATTGGCCCGTGCTTAAACTTTAGGATTTTTGAGGTGCAAGTGGTATCGGTTTAGTAAATTCTCGCTTTCGTCTTTATAAAAAAAACAGTTTTTTTTTTAAGTTTTATGAAATCTTATTAATTTATCAAACCTTATGAATATCTGTGTTATTATCCAAAAATCCGTGCATCCAAAGAATATTTTTACATTCGTTCGACTTAAATCTATAGTAGTTAAGGCCAGCTCTCTAAAAGGAGCACGGTTTACTTATAAAATTACTATTTGCTATATTTCAGTAATTTCGCTTGAAATGATATTTCGTAGTTTCGTTAAATTTTTACATTGTAACTTTTTACTTTTAGGTTTATGCACCTCACTCCGAGTTTATTAGACCATTTTGAGGACAAAGTAAGAAAGGATGACTTGAAATTTGAAAAGCCTAATTCTCAAAAAGGTTTCAAAATACTACCTATCTCGATTTTCATATATATATATATATAAATGTATAACGTTAAGGAATTCGCCTTGGTTCATTTGATGGAAAAACTGCTCATTTGTTAAGTTACGAGGAAAGGAGAAAAGCTGGTTTATTAACTCCTACTCAAAAGGGTTAACCTAACTTTTTTTTTTTACTTACTTTTTATATTAATTTATATATATTTTTTTTACTTAGTGGTTGAAGCTGGAAAGGATTTTACATACCTTATTGTTATACTTGCTGGCATCGGCTTGTGCGGTGTCTTTGGTTACAGCACCTTAACAGAAATCTTTGGCAGCGTTAGTTCCTCTACGGTGTACAAAAAATCCTTTCAGTTGGTTTTAGAGGTATTTAATTTAATAATTTAGTTAAAATATAATATTTTATGGAAAGATAGAATGAAAAAATTAGAAGTTCGCTCGGAGAAAGCATTAAAGCTTCAGCAAATCCGCTTGAAAATCGGGAGAGGGCTCCAGGGTTAATTTTGACTAAGAATGAAAATAGTTTTGTTTTTTTTCACTAGTATAAACTTTCTAGATTCGCCGAGTACGAAGTTAACGGAGAAATATACAAACGCATGAAGTACTATATAAAAGGTATTTCACATAGCACAAACTTATTTACTTCATATTTATATTTGTTTTAGGATCACGTGGAACAGGCACTGTACATCTAGAAATCAAGCAAAATGGTACTAACTTTGATTTTCGATACATCGTAGTTGAACTTTTAGGTACTGTATAGTTCATTATATGTCCTCTATTTTTCATCCGATTTTAATATTTTCATAACTTTTTAAAGAACTTGGTCGTTCTCCTCAAAGTATTGTTGTATGCAGCAAAATTGAAAAGCCTGCTTGACGGGGAAAACCGAATTCTGTTACTGTTTTAAAATTTTTTATACTTAAAAGAATAAATTTTCTTATTCTTATCCCTGAAATATAAAGTTTATTAGTTTGCAATTCGTGTAGGACAAAAATTGCGGTGCACTGGTCTTTAAGAATTTATTTTGAAAATTGTCTGCTGGTTGCCTTGTCTTGTTTATAGGAGCGCTAGTAAAAAAAAAATTACACCTTAAAAAATAAATAACTATATTTTTAAAGCTAACAGCAGTATAACTATAAAAGAAATCTACTTTTTTATACATATATTATTTGTTTTTAAGATTTTTAATACACTGGAAAATTTTTAGAATGTTAACAAAGATAATTATTTTAAAACGCTTAGGGTTGAAATAATTTAAATACTTTAAAGAAGCTATAAGGCAGGAAAAGGGCTTTACAATTAACAAACATACAAAAGCTAAAAATGTGTTTTCATTAAATTTTACTTGCCTATTATTGGTGTCAGCCAAAATTAATACAAGTAGTTACTTACGTTTGAACTTATAGGAGAGTAGTAAATTTAAGTTACATCGAAACATTATATAAACTGTAATTCTGAGTAGCTAACGTATTTTATCCCCAATATTATAAGCGCTAGAAGAGTACTCCCTTCTCTTAGTCCTTCTAATTAACTTTATCTCCTTTTAACAAACTCCTTTTAAATTGCTTCGCACTACATTCAAGAAATAAAGTATTTGTGTGAGCGTGGAGTTACGTATTTTTGTGAGGTTACTTTTTACAAAAAATATTTTTATATTTTTAAACATATTTTCCAGTGTCCATTCTAAAACAGAACTCTAAGTCGAATAAAATTAGTTTAAAGTAGGCATGTTTACTGAAATGAAATAAAATCAAGAAAAGCAGAGTATTATGTTTGTATCTACATGTATTCACAAAATTTGTTCTAACAAAAAGTCCGACACATCAGGCACACGTGGCTAAAACGCTCCACACCTGCCATAGGTAGCATATACCTCTATATATAATAGTATAATATTACTTGTAAAGTCCATTGGAATGGGTTATTCCCCTTAGTTTTATAAAGAAAAACATCTTATTAGATTAAACATTAAAAAGCCACATCTAACAGATGGTTGTACTAATGTCACGACTCAAATGTATTACACTAACACAATTTCAGCTCTTTAGAAAGTATATCTTAAAGAAAAATATATGGTTGAGAGTAGGCCTTAGAAATAAAAAAGTAACTCGACTCATGAAATGCTCCTTTTAACTTTTGTAAACAGTTGTTTGTGTTGGCTGGCTTTAATCCGAGATTCAAGTTTTTCAAAAATAAAATACGTAATTTGTCTCCTCTCTGCCTGTAACTACTAGCACGTGCCAAAGTTATTTTGATCTACTATAAAAACCTTAAGCTCTTTATAATTATTATATTAACCAAACTTTCAAGTATAGTAGCATTCGTTGCTCCGAAGAAAGCAAGTTTTTTAGAAAGAGCTAAACTTTACAAAATTAAGCAACAAAAAGCTTTATCGATTTACGTTTAAGATTAGTTAAAACATAAAATTGTCTTTTTTAATTTCTTATATACAATTCTCTTGTAAACACTCGATATATACAATACTTATAAGTCACTATACTAAGTGATGCTAGCTCTTTTTAATTCTGTCCACGTTGCATTGTTGTTTAGCAACCAAGTTCGTTTACAAAGCCCTCACTTTCGAATTTTTATTGCAAGGTACGCTTCTTATGTCGACTACAAGTTTAAACATTTCCTTGTTCTAACTCAACGGGTTTTTAAATAATTCTTTGTACTCCGTTCTTCCACTTATAAACTGGACTAAATCTTCAGGCCATGTTTTTTTTAACCCTAGTCCCTCTACATCTCTCTTACTATCTAGAACGTACTTATTGCGATACCATTCATTTGAAAAAATTATGGAAATCAATGTAGTTTATCTCTAAAATACTTAAAAACAGAAAGACAAACTATTAAATAATATTCTTTCTCTCTTCTAAGAAATATACGTAAAGGATAAAACATTAATCAAAAAAAATAGCCGTACAGTATATACAGTACATAAAAAAGAGAGTGCACAGTTCCCTCTAGTCCGATTGGAGGTCTGAATGATAAAAAAAATTGGTGAGCTTAAAGTCTTTGAAATTTGTTAATTCCATTGAGCACAGGGAAAGTCACTTTTTTAAGTTACTCTAAGTGAAGCACTGTGAATTTTTTAGAAGAGGGACAGTGCGCCCCTATGCCCTGACTAAGCAGTTTGCGATTTAAGTTAACTGCAGAAGTTATAAATATAATTGTATAACTAACTATACCTCATATTTTTCTTACTTTATATAGCAATATATATTCGTGTTAGCACACAAATTCCTTCATTAATCCCTTACCATTTCCCCTGACCAAACTTTGGTGACTTACGAAATAAAGGCGGGCTTCATATTTAAACTATCTTGAGAATAAACTCAAGAATGTATTAGTGGATCTAAAATTGTTTGGCAACATCCCAAAGTTCCATGAACTGAAGATTTTTGGGGTCTGGGCAACTATTGTGAGCGATATAAACTTTTTTTTTTTTAATATAATAAAACGGAGTTTTTACAGAGCTTCAAACATATTACGGGTCTCTTTACTATCTAAATAACATGTTCTAAGTTTACATAAGTTACTAAAAATATACAAGGTTTTGCTCGACACTGCAAACTAGTTTACTTGTGAATATTATTTACTTACCTTATTTACGATGTAAGTCTTATGAGTAGTTTAGAGAAAGTGCTTGCCTCAAAACTTGTGCCTCTATTTTATATACACCTTGGCTCTAACTTCAACATTATAAAACTGGAAGTTTAAGTAATTACTATAATTTTACAAGTTAACTATACATTGTGGCGTTTTTAAAGCATTTTACACCTTTAGTTCGTTTTTACTTTTACCTTTACCTTTGAAAGTTAATTGTTTTTTCTTAATATGGTGTTATCTCTGCAGGTGAATGTTATAACTTGGAGCGACCTTAAATTTTGCACTTAAAAAACCTAAAATACAAAATAATAAAACTGAAAAATGTATAGGGAAATAACTATCATAAAAAGTATACGAACTTATGGCAGGGTAAAAAAATCACTTCCATTCTTGAAGGTTTGTTGGTTATCGTCAAATTCTAAAAAAGACACAATTTTTTCTTTATCAACAGCTCCGGGAAAAGCAGGTTTACTAATATATAAGGTATAAATATGTTCTATTTTTTATTCTTATGTTAGGTATTGCCGTAATCAGGGTTTCTGGGCCACATAGCTATAGGGTAACTACTTGAATTTAGTGTTGATTTTGTATATTTACTGCATACACAAAGACTGTTGAGGAACTGGCAAGTAAAAAATTTGCTATTGTTCCAAGGAAATTAGTTGTGTGTACATTTTTACATCCAAAATCTAAGGATCCCATCGATAAAGGGATGGTGGTTTACTTTCCCGGTATACTAAAAACACTCATAAAACCTTTTCTTTATTGTTGAACTGGGTTGTAGGCCCACACAGTTTTACTGGGGATGATGTCGTGGAATACCACATACACGGTGGGAAAGCAGTTATTAATGGACTTTTAACGGCACTAAACAATTGCTCTGTGGAAAGAATAAGGCAAGCAGAGCCCGGAGAATTTGCTAAAAGGTTTAACTGTTTTTAAACTTTCAAAAAGTTTGGTTCTAATATTCTCTTTTTAACTATATGTTTCTTTAATTTTATTAGAGCTTTTTACAACGGAAAACTTGATTTAACTTCTTTAGAAGGATTAAGTGATCTCATCAATTCCGAAACTGAGGCGCAGCGCAAACAAGCATTTCGGCAGATGACAGTTATTTTATATAAAATACAATTATTTCCTTTGTTTAAACATATATTAAAGGGAGATCTTAAAAATTTGTACGATAACTGGCGACAAAGAGTTATTGAAGCTCTCGCATATACGAATGCCGTCATTGACTTCGGCGAAGAGGAGATGGACGTAGCAGATACCATTCTACCGGGTAAGCGCTAGCTCTAAATACTTATAAGAAAGGCTTATAGGGTCTTATATAAAGCAAAAAAAATCACTCAAACTTTGCTTAACGATATAAAGAATCATCTTTACGATGACAAGCGGGGTGTGCGCCTAAGGGAAGGTTAGTATATAGATAACTTCCACTTTCTTTTTTCTTCTAAAGTTCCGCCTTTCATTTGCACAGGTGTGCACATAACTATTATGGGTCCGCCTAACTCGGGAAAAAGTTCTTTAATGAACTGGCTAAGTGAATTTATAGTTATATTTGTTTAAAGTTTTTATAAAGTTTTCTTTTGTTAGCGCAGAGAAGTACTTCTATTGTATCAAATATACCCGGAACGACTCGGGACGTAATTGAATCTTTTGTGGTAGAATCTAAATATTTTATTTATTTTACTTTTTAAAATTTTTTTTAGGATATTGGCGGTTACCCTGTAGTATTTACGGATACTGCTGGCCTTAGGTCGACTGTAGACCTCATAGAACAGGAAGGAATTCGAAGAGCACTAGAGCAGTTCTTAATATTTTTATTAAAGCTTAAAGTTATATTTGACTTAGTTTTCTATAATAATCTATTCAGAGCTCGACTTAGCGACTTGAGAATAATCGTTCTAGACGCAAACAATCTAATTTCGCTAAATAATGTTAGTAAATTCAAAGAGTTATTTCAAAGGGAAGCTTTACCATTGAAGAATACTGATTTCATTTTACTAAACAAAACTGACTTAATTCCTAAAGAAACCTCGTCACTTGAGAAGACCTTCACGTAAAATCAGCTTGTTATGGTTTACAAAGAATATACTATATTGAATTTTTTTTTAACAGTGGTATTAGCAAAGCCTATCCCCACCAAAAAGTACTTAAAATCTCGTGCAAAGACAAAACTAATTTACAGCAATTTTTGAATCAGTTAATAGACGAAATTAAAACAAAGTAGCTGAAGAATTTGTAATTAATACTTAATAGTTTAAATTATTTATTGCAGATGCGAATCTTCTTCGCTAGTCCCAACGCAGACAAGACACCGATTACACTTGGAAAAGTGCGAATTTTTTCTTCAAAAGGCGCTCGGTCTTTTACATTTGTGCAAACTTTTTGAATTCTTAGAGAGAGACAAACTTAGAGGAAAAGGATCTCGTGCTATTTTCTGAAGAGCTCAATTGCGCCCGTCAACAACTTGAGTACATAACAGGTGCCTTAACAACACTTCGCTTGCAATGTGAATGTTTGTATACGACTACTACAGGGAGAATCTCACTGGAAGATGTCCTTGACCGCATCTTCTCCGGGTTTTGTATAGGAAAATGACAACGTTCAACAATGCGGAAGTAATTTATTAGTTGATCTTAAAAAGTAAAATAAATGTCTAGTCTTTACCTAAAACATGTGCTTATCATAATAAATATCACACAAGCAAAATCTAATAAAGAAATAAACCAGTTATAGCATAAGCCAGAGGGAGCGACACATCGCAGCTTCTCTTCGCACTAAGCGTTTGGTATCATCCAGCAGAGCCTCTAAGACGTTTATGATGCCTTGTTTAAAGCGGTGCAGCTCGTGGTAGGGAAGTCCGGCCATCTTATAGAGCACAACAAGCACCCGCCGCTTGATTTCCTTTCGTATCAACACGTGAGATATAGACAAATAAATATCCGGTAGCAACTAACTCACCATGGAAGGTGAAGACAACAGCACCGTCGTAGCAGTAACAAGTTCGTCAAGAGCCTTTGCAAAGCAATCAGGAGCGCAGTCAATCACAAGGTTCAGAAGCCGCAAGGCGGAGAGCTGGATAGAATAATCTGCCATTTGAAGCGAGGCGGTAACTATCAAGATTTGCTGAGCAAAGAGCTCGTTAGAAAAGCGCAGTGTCTTTCTCTAAAGGACGGATGTTTACCGAAAGAAATTCTTTAGCTAGTGCAGGTTTAGGCAGAGATGTCAACAGCGATAAGGCGACAGAAAGAGGATGCTGCTTTTCCTCTATTAGTAGTATAAGCATTCGAAAACTTTTATAGTCAATTAACACGGCACCTATAAGAAGAGCTTCCGAGTATATTTTCTTAATAGATCCGATATAATTGTAATAAAAGTTTTGCTTACGAGCATCCCCAAGTTGCATACCCATCACGTCGTCTAAGTCGTCTAACACGATAGCAACTCCTTCACTGGACGCTTTTGCTATTATTAAAAAACTTTACATATAACCTGTTGACAAAATAGATACCCTTACCAAGCTTCGGTGTGCTTAGTTGGCTAATAAGAAGGTCGCAGGCCGAAGATTGTGCAGTGTCGCCGCTCATGACCAGTCCCTTGGCTATCTTCGTAAGTAAAGTGGAGAGTGATTACCAACTTCTTTGCTTAAGGGGTTTAAACTATTATAGTCTTCCGAGCTGTATGTTCTTAAACTCTTATCATCACTCGCACTCTATTCGCACCACATACAAGTTTACGTTAACCATACATAAGATAAAGTTCGAAGAGCTGCTTCTTTCTGTGATGGCATCTCCTCATTGGAAAACAAAACTTGCTTGATAGAACTCAGCGCTTCGGCAACAAATTTGCGAAGAGGCGAATAATCTAGCTTATAAAAATAAACAATAGAAATAGATAATTACAAATGTTCAAGACCAGCCAGCAGCACACACACAGAGCAAGCCAAAAGTTTATTAGCCGAAAGAAATTGTAATTCTTCTATAGGAGGACGGCCGAGTGGATCAGATAAGGCAACTTCAAAAGTAGTATAAAGAAACTCAAAGTGGCTTAAACTGAACTGCGTGTTCAAAGTTCTTTATAAGATTTGTAATATAACAACATATTTTTTTAAGCACCTCTTTACAATTGCAAAAAACAGCGCTGAAAAGAACCAATAAGTAACGCTGTTCATCCTTAGTAATTATATAATACTAAAATATCCAATGTGATGAAAAAAAAGTTTTAGCTTACGCGCGAGTTAAAATCTTTTATAAACTGAAGGTAATAAGCTATAAGACGCTCCTGCTCGCTAATGATGTTACTAATAAATACCCGTTAAGAGGTAAAGAAAAAAAAGTAAAAAAGGAAAAAAGAAACCATGTGACTAGAGTCCGCGTCAGATTAACGAGTACATGCGCCATAGCCGTAAGCAAATCTATTAAAGCGACGCTAGTATAATAATGTCATTACAATATCAGAAAAAGGCCTGAAACCGCGTGAACCGCAGAGTTTTTGAAGGTATAAAAATTCCGTAAACTTTTGAGCAACACATAAAGCTGTTTTTTTCAAAACCTCATCAAACTGCTCTAAAGTTTCTGGTTCTTTAAAAAGGCTAGAATTTTCCTCAGAGCTACCCTGGCTAAAACTAATGAAGTATCGAGGAAAACGCAAAAGATTCCATAAACATTGGTTTAAGCATAGACAAAGGTTCAACGCAAAGTCTGGAAGATAGAAATAATGATAATGGTGATGATAATTTAAAAATTAACACGCACCACCACGACACTTTACGAAAAGAGTTAATAGCTGAGAAAATACAGTATTAAAAATGACTGGAGAAGCGGAAATAGTTTCAATGACTCGAAAATACCAAAGAACAATGTTTTCTGAAAAATTTTATAAATAGTTAAAGACTTAACATATATAAAAAGTATTAAATAGTATAAACTTATAAGTATATATATGTTTTTTTTAATATATGAAACCAAAGGAACCACTCTCAAGAAGAGATAAGAGATGTGATGCTAGTTCATAAAAAAGGGGTTCAAGTTTATAAACATTCAGTTTGAGTTCTTGTTGAGTAACTTCTCTAGTAAAAGAGGTAAAAAAAAAATTCAAGATAAGAAAAGAAAAAAGCTTAAAGGCTAATTTTTTAGTCAGGAAGCACAGCTTTTGTATAGTATGCAAAATTATATTTAACAAAGAATGAAATAATTAATAAACTTTATAAATTCATCAGCCTCCAGAATTACATTGAAAAGTTTAAAGCGTAAAACCTCTGCAGCCTAAAGATGTAAAATTATAAACAAAGACAGGGAAGCGTACAGCTAAGCATGTGACCTTTTCTTTTCTTGATAAAGTGAGTGAATTTAGCAAAAAAAGGCCCGAAACAGCCACGCGGCGCAGCTCAGGAATGTGCTTATTCGCAACAAACCCGCAAACAGTATCAGAAAGTTCATATAAAATACCCAGCTGAATTGTTTCTAGTAAAAGTTAAACGTTGCGCCAAAGAAAATATTATCAGGTAACTCTAATAATGTACCAGTTTTAAGCGAAGAGCCGTCAACTTTGAGCAAACTGACAACATCCAGCAATAGAAAACTTCTTTCCTCCTTTTTTTTAAAAAAATTTATAAAACTTTTAACATTTTTAACATTAGAAATACATCACTATTCACTGCTTTTAACTTGCTAAGATAAAGAGGAAGAAAAGTCTTTATAATATTCTCAGTGTAGATTTCTAAATATTAAAAATTAATATAAGGAGTGACAAAAAAAAATCGAAAAGAGGACTAAAGAAATACATGTCCACTATCGAAGCTAAGAATTTATATATAGTTATTATGTATTATTATTACTATAAAATTTATTGTATCCTTGACGTCATCACAATTTTTATTTAAAAATGATAAAATTAACGACCGGCAAATTTCAAGTTTAAAAAAAAATAATATAAAACACTCGCCATTCACTTGACAAAGTTCACACAGTAAACGCCCAATACTTTTCTTAGTGAATTGCTCTATTCTCTGCCGACACTCGTCCAAAATGGTATTAAAAAATTTCAAGTCATCTATTAAAATATACAAAAGTATGTTAAATTAAAAATTCTAATAAAGCGTTTATTATCTTCCTAATGTTTTTATAGTTTATATATATATAATTTCAATTATAAAAAATATTTATTCTATAGTGCTTTTTAATTAATAAGTAAATTTATGATCATCAGTTAATAAAAATAAACCTAAATTATTGAAATTATTTATTAGATGCTCTTCACTATTTATATTAAATATATTTTTATTCACTTATATTAAACGGTCGATAACAAAATAATGCTTTTAACCCTCTAAAGCTAGCAAACAGGACTTCAAAGCTTCCAAAGCGGCTTGCAACAGTTCAACGGGGTGAGTACTGCTAAACAAGTCAAGCTTCATTTGAGCCCATAGCCCTTCGATATAGACAGGAAGCACTTTGCAATAAGCCGATGCACAGGCAGCTAGACAGAAGTAGCCTTCAAGCTTAGAAAATATATAGAAAAGTAAACTAATTTTTTTTTTGAAGTTTTAAAAAAAAATTTCACTCTAGTTTTAAGTTTTATTAATAAAGGAAAAAAAAAAAGATAGGGATTAAATAGGTTTGTAGGTGATTATATAAACAAAATATTTCAATAATAAATGTGATATATAATCTTTGATAAATCAAAATTTAAAAAAAAAGATAGCAAAACTTTATCGTTATAATCTCCAGAACCAAAACTCTCCAATAAGTAAAAAAGGCACTGATCTGCAAAAAGTGAATTTGATTTCAAAAAATTGCTGCAAAAGAGTTGTAGTGTAGTTAATTATAAAAAAAATTAAAAATGTTAAAATTTACTTTAGCCCATCTCTTAAAGTTTTTCGGTTAATTTCTGAAGATTCTTTATCGGAAGTTTCATAAGTTATGGGAAAATAGCACCAGAATAAATCGAAAAGGTCCTTAAAATAGTATTAAAGAAAGTTATTAACACAGTTAACACTTTCGTAAATGAGGTAATAGATAAGCCTCTCCATTGAAAAGATGTTATTTTATTAGCTAAGAGTAACATATTATGCTATATTTTTGATGAAAAAAAAATTTTCATTACATTTTAAGCAAGGTAGTTGATTATTGGCTACGAGTAAATGACCCGCCATACTATACTATACTTTTATTGATAAAAAGGTTTTTTTCACTCCACTTGGGAGTTTTTATGAAAATAGATAAGAGTTCTAGATTTTTAACAGAATAATTATATTTAGATTATGTGTGAAATATAAAAATTTATTAAAACTAATAATATAACCCAACATACAACTTTTTACTTCTGGTGCAAATATTTAGTAAAAATTGTTTAACGAACTTTAAACAATACCCTTATTAAGATAGCTTTTCTTAATATTTAATCCGAATAAATGATAGTAAAATATAAAAAAACATTTAGGTTACCAAGAAAAGAGATAGTTATCTTAATTATTTGTTTATTACAGCAATAATGCGTTCGTTAGTAAATTAAATAAATAACTATTTAATAAAGCAGAGTACAAATAAACCTCTTCAGTGCCAGAAATATCAAAGTTCTGAGCAATAAATGTGGCCACTTGAAATAAAACTGCAAGATTTCTGGGATCTTTCTCACCTTCCGCAGACCGCGTGAATCCAGAAATGAGCTCTTTTTGGATAGAACTCAAATCTGACAAAGTTAAGTAAACAACTAGTAACCATGAAAAATAGTAATCAGGATATAAATAAACATATTATGTTCAGCACTAATTAAGATTTTCACTTATGAATATTATTAGTAGTACTTTATAGCTTTTACTAATCATACTATTTCTTTATTAAAGTTTTAAAGGAAGAAAATTAATTTTGCTCGTTTATATAAGAATAAATTACTGTGTACACTGCTGCGTACAAATGTTATTATATATAAAACGTATATATTTGTCCCATCGTATTCTTATTATATACTCTTTCATTTTTTAATTTTTATTAATAAAAAAAATCTTCCAATAACGTAAACACTATAACACCCGAAATCACATATAAGATTCATACCAGTAACATAGTTTTTGAAAGAAATTTCTAAAATTTGATAAATTAAAATTCTTTGAGGTTGTTTTAAATTGCGGATATCCAAATTATTGAACAATCTAGTGAACTATTATATATATTACTTATGCCAAATATGTATAAAACCTTTTAATAAGGAGAATTATCTGAGAGGATGGCAAATTATAAGTAATAAGTAGATGATATAAGCCATCCAAGCAAGGCTTAAAGCTTAACTCATCCAAAAGACGATCATAATAAAATTGATAAAGATAGGAAACTATTAAGTGTCATTAATTAATCTTAAGTTTATTAAAAATAATCCATGAACAACGAATTAAAGACCCTCTTGCAAAGAGAAGTGGCCAGGGGTTACATTCTTAATAACAGCAGTTATTAGCTCTAAACCTATATTACAAACTCTCAATTAATAATAGATTTATAGTTTTCAAGTTAAACAGTACAGTAGAAAAATAACGATAGGAATAAAACCTTGAAATCTTTTTTCAGAGAGTTCGCTTGTTAAAAGGGGCCCTAGAGCCAATATAAAATCGTGGAGATCGGTGGTTCTCGCGACTAATTCTTAAATATAAAAAAGATATTAAAAAGAAGCTTAATTTAAATTTTATTAATAGTGGTGACAGTAGAAGTACCGTCAGAGCAAGCTTGAAGTAGTATTAGCTTCTCAGAACTAGAAGCCATATTAAACTGCTGAAGAGCTGTATTAACGGCCATAGTAAGTAACGAAAGATTCCGGAAGTTAATATGATGGTTGCTCTTTTTGTATTTAGGCTAGTTTAGCTGGTAAGAAAGTGCCACCCTTTTAGGGCTGCTGTGGAGTACGCAAATATTAAGGTGCGGACTGTTGCCGGGTATTACGTGTTTCAATTACTTAGAAAGAGCTACACACAATGGTGAGAAAATAGAAAGTTAATTAAAAAATTTTTTAATTTTGGTGTAGAAAAAGTATGTAAACTTTTATATATATATTTTTTATTGATCATACATAAAAAAATATTTACTTTTTGCTAACATAACAAAAAGTTGTAGTTCCCCTTCTTCCACTAAAAAAGTAAATTATAGTTAAATAAATTAAGATAAGTACAAAAATAATTAAAATAGCTTCCACACTTGCAGGCAATGAGAATACTAATAATATATTTGTACTATTACGTTTGGATCTGCAGCTGAAATTCTAAAAATGTTTTTTAAAATTTAGAGCCAGTAAGTAACAATACATAGACGAGGTTTTTTCGTTGCACTGACGCGGACTATCACTTACCACATTAAGAAAATAAGTAAGCTTTTCTGCTTGCTACTAACAAGCGAAAATTTTTTTAAAACCTTCCTCAACGCTTATGGTAAGTTTTCTTAGCTCTTTAAAGCCTTATGGATGATCTACACAAAATGAATTTGAACATTCCCGTTGATGTACGTCTCTGATAAAACTTTTTATTCATCTGTACCTTGTGGTGTGTAAGAAAATTTAATAATAATTTAACAATAGCCTGTCCCTCTGACTCAAATTATCGAGGCTTTGAAAAAAGAAGGGTTTTTTAGCTCCCCTTTTAATTTATTATTATTATTTATATTTAATAACAGAACATTTCTTGGTTCAGTCACTCAAAATGAAATAACGTTAAGTTCTTTAAACCAATCTTTTTCCTCCAGTTATGCTGAAATAGATAAGCGACTTAATTCTATTTTAAAAGGTTTCGCTAAAAACCGTACTATAAATTTTATTTTTAATTTCTTTTATAGTTAATCAAGAGAAGTTTACGAGTTCTGTTAAAGCTTTTATTGATATTGATTCGAACTTCTCCGGTTTTTTAGCATTTTAAATCTAAATTTTTATTATGTAAAAGTTTATTTATTTTAGCCTGCCAAGAAACTCTTGATAAAATTAGAACTTCCATACTTCGCTGTAAGCAGCAGTTTTCGGTTCCAAGGGAAAGTATTATAGAACTTTGGAAGGCTCAAAAAGAGTACACGGAGTTACTTAGGCTTATAGAATTAGTGTATATAATTATTTTCTTCATTTAAAAAAGTGTGTATTTCGCTGTTATAGTATTTTTTTACAAAAAACATAAAGTATAAGTTATAGTACTAATAAATAATCAAAGGGAAAATACCACGAAAGTTCCCGATCAAATTAAAATTTTCCTCGAAGAAGATCAGTATTTACTAGCGGCTCAACTAATGTTTGAAGTATCATAGCTTTTTATTAATTTATTTTTTTTGACATCAAATTTTAAAGGTAAAAAAAATACTGGAAACTGATTTATTGGGCTTATACGCTTTAAAAAGTTTTAAGTTAAAGATGGAGAATATAGCTATCGTTTGTTTAACAAATTATCAAATCATCTTTGCAAATTATTTTAATGAATTTAAATTATTCAGAGTTTTTACGAAAAAATATATGAAAAATTATCAGAACTTTTATACTTGGAAAAAGAGGATTCTCCTGCTGATAATCTTAAAAGCGATAGTTTCTCTATTATAACTTGTTTTTATCGATTCATAATTTTGAAATCCTTTTGGAAAATCCAGGTTTAAAGTTAGGAGAGGAAAAAGATGAAGATGAAGAAGTTTCTATAATCTCTCAGCATTGTTTTAATTATTTTAAAATTTATACTTAAATATTATGGTGATTATTTTATAGTGTTAGAGCATTTATCTAAGGCACAAGTGCGAACGTCTCAAATAGAAAAAATGGTTTTATGATTTTTCATATTTAATTATAAGTTACAGTAATTCTCATTTTAAGGATTTTTTTCAATAGCTAATAAAAATCACACCAAAGCGCATGAAAGAGGAACAATTATTTCAGATTTTACTGGAAAGTCTCAACTTAGTTGGTTATCTAAAAGAATCTATTCTGCGGCTCGAGCAGCAGCGGCCAATGGAACTTTCCCGCATCACTTCCAACGCAGAAATTATAATTAGAGAAAAAAAATTAGAGTTATAGTTAACTTAATTTTTTTTTATTAGTAAATTATTAGTAATTTATTTAAAGTTAATCTTTTTTGGATCTAAGGTAAATTTAACTATTATTTTAATAAAACTAATAACTGATAACTTAATAGTGGGCGTCCGAAATTAATTTACTTTTTAATATTAATAAAATAAATAATTTATTTTGTAGAATTTGGTTGTTGTGGGACTATTAATTAACTATAAAATTACTTAAAGCCTTATATATAAATTTTAAATTTCTTTTTGGCTATTAAAATAATATTTTTTAATTACAACTCAGTTGTTATTTTTTTAATTTAAATTCACATGTTTACTATTTATGTTCTTATATAAGTAATAGTTTTTTATTAAAAAGTAGATTAATAAGAATATATTTACTTAGTACTGCTTCCATTTTTGAGCTTTTTTATTTAGAAAATAAATAATATTTGCAGGTTAGAAATATTTGATGAGACTTATAAATTTATTTTTATATTTATTCAATCGCATTTAAAATTTATTTTAATTGGTAGTTATAAAAAAATTCTCCTAGTTAAAAATATTTATAAATTTTGTTTTTAGTTTACAATATAATACTTGAATCTAGTAAAATTAGTATTATCAGTAATTAAAAAATACCCTTTTTATATAATAACTTTATAATTATTCTTTTATTAATTGATTATTTCTTATATTTTATTCTAAAAAGTAGTAAGTTATTTAATTAATTTTTAAATTTTATTATCTATATATATCTAAAGAAAACTTTTTATTATAAAAATATATCTACCAAATATAATAATACGTTATCTTATTAATAAAAAGTAAACTATTTAAATCTAAATTAAGTAAATTTAACTACTTCAAAATCTTACGATTACAAAAAAATTCTCGCTTTTATTGTAACTAATAACTGATTAATACTTAAAATAATTAGTATTTATTGATTGTTGTTAACCAAATTTCTAACCTTTACTTTTTAAATTTATTAATTTACAATATTTACTCATATATAGTTAATAAATCATCATATTATAAGTATATATCTTAAAAACAATAATTATATTTATTTAGTAATGTATTAGTAACAAAAATATTTTAGTAAAAAATTATTATTATTGCGTATTTTTTTTAATAACTAATACAAATATTAAATTTTATAGTCAGAATGATCTTCCGCGGACTTCCATTTCCCCGCATATTTTAAATAAGAGGGAAAAGGATTCGTTCAATAACGATCTTCCTTTTCTTACTTTTCTCCATTACTTATTTTCTCTCCACACCAAAATATTACAAAGACACGTGCTTATAAAGAAATTTATAAAATCCGTACAGTTCCAAGCCGACGTAAAAGTAAAAAAAAAACACAGAAATTATAACTAAAATAAATTTAAATAATAAAAAGGGAACTGAAATTTTCTCAATTAAGAATGTTTGGATGTCCATCCAAAAAGAGGTGCTGGAGATTAGAGTTTATTAAAATTTAAAATAAAGAAGAGTATCTTTAGCTCATGAGAGTGCTGAGCATTTACTTTGGTGCTGACGATTCTTGCTCGGGTCCTGTAAAAAACAGCAGTGCGATTGTTGATCCCGTAGAATTATTTAACAACCATGAAAAAATTTTTAAAGTATCTTTTTATCATAATACTTTCAATAAGAAAATTTTTTATTAGTTCTTTTTGACTCAAGTGTGTATATTCTATCTCAATAACACAAATAATTTTTAAATAAATTAAATTCATCGCGCATTTCTTAAAGGCTCCTCTGTTTCGATTTGCATACTCCTCATTTTCCCACGGAGATTGGTCGAGTGCGGAGGTCTCCTTGGACTACCCCCTCCAACTTTTGATCTACTTAAAATAAAACTAAATCAGGCTGCTGCTCCTGTAGAGAAACAACTTATATGTGCTGTGCATCCCGGCAACTTCCCGCTTTGCTACCGCTCCGTCCACGCCTTTCTCGTGCAGATAGAGAGCCAATTCTTTCGGGCCTCAAGCACGGACGTTCTACTTAACACATTGCTCGGCGCCTTCCTAAACGACTACGGCACTAACACGTTCTTTACTCTTGTCAAAGAAGATGCAATTAGAGCGCTGGAGCGTATCCGCGACGGTGCAGTAAACAATTTAATTATTTTAATTAATTTTAAAGAAAAATAGCAAAATATATTTTTTAAATTTAAAATTTTAGGTTTTAAAAAGTCATTATTTAATTTAATATAAAGATTACGAAGCATTTAAACCCGCCGAAGAAGGGAGTAAGCCCGACGAGCCGGCTCTTGCTAAAGTTGGCGACTTTTGTGTTTTTAAAAAAAAACATCACAGGCAATTCTTCAGAATGTTCTGGGAGCAGAGAGCCTGCTACAACGATTGCTCGGCCTGTGCCTCTCCCTCCCGGGCCACACGGATGCGCTTTGCTTGATTATCGTAAACTTGCTATCCCAGTTTCTTATGCTATGCAACGAGCGCTTTGAATGTAAAAAGCTCATCCGGAAAAGAAATTTAATTCATAATTCTTTATTACAAGCAATCAGCGCAGGAAAAACCGCAGGGAGGCACTTCACATCTTTTGTGTGGCTTAGTGACTCTGAACTTGTGCAGCTTTTACAGCAATATCCGTCTTACAAAGCCCTGCAGCAAAATCCGCTTGGTAAAAAACTTCAGACTTCTGTAAATTCTGAGCAGAAACAGGTTTTTCGTATGTCTGCCGAATTAATATAATTTGGGCCGATTCCATTTTTTTTATTTAGGAGATCGACAAGGAAACAAAACAGCTGCATCAAAAAGTTTTACTATTACGTGTAGATATATAATATAAATTACTATAAGAAACTCGAACGCCAGCAAAGAGCCATCGAGGAGAGGATTTTTCCAGTAGATCACGAATTAAGTAACGTTAGGATCATTCCAAGCCTTAAAAATCTGGGAACGCTCGCTTGTTTGGCTTATAGTCTTGTACTTTTTAGATTTTTCTCGGAAAATTTGATTTAGAAAGAAATAATTTACGCTAGGAGTGGTTTTTTAACAAAAACCACAAAGATCATCTCGAGCGATTTCTTCCCTCTACTGCTTTGCTTACCCAAAAATATACAAAGTATCTTATTATTAATAAAATAAACTTAAATGAAATTAATTTCAATATAATAATTTTAGGAAGATTTTTGATTTACTTTCGCAACTTAAAGATCTTTCAAGGAATTGTTTACTTTTATTGAAGTTAGAAATAAGAAGTCAATGTTACTTTTACCTTTTAACAGCTTTAAAAAAGGTTATTTTATTTTTGAAAAATTTTTTTTAATCATTTTAAAAACATTAAAAGGGAAATTATAATCTCGAAGAAGATCCGATCCAACCCGAAGCAAATATTTCAAAAGTATAACAAAACTACTAAAAAGAAAAAAGATTATTTATTTAGTTAATTACAATTTTTTATAATTTTCTTTTAATTAGTGGAACGAAGTGCTGTGCTCAACTGAGGAAATGTGCAGCAGTCGTTTAACAGCTGTTTACAAAAGGTTGGCAAATAAAAAAAACAACTTGAAGTACTAAAATTAAAAAATGTGTTTATTTTGGAACCGATAATTTTTAATGGTCATTATTATTTATAACTTTTCTACTAGGAATTAGTTTTGTGGCTTTTTATTTTATAAATTTAGAAACGTTTTGAAAAGTCAGCTGAAACATTACTGAAATATATGATTAAAAATTATTTTTGCTATTTTTTTACAAAAACTAAGTTTATTAAAATTTATGTAGACAAATTCAAAGTTTTATAATATTAGACTTGATTAATGGCACTTATATTTTAAGGAACTATAGAATTTAATTCTAGAATAATTGCTAATTAAAAATATCAAGTTTACTTAATAACTGCACTAAGAAAAATTAAATAATCCTAATTAAGATATAAAAATTTATTCATATCGGCTATTTATAGATTTATAAAATATTATATTTTTATTTGTTATTATTAAATATATTACTATCTTATTTCCTTTTTCTTTATTTATAAATTACTATAACTTATTTAGTATTATTATTAAGAATATTTATTTTATATACCTTTATTTACAAAATCTCATAATTTTTATTTATTAAAATTATTAAAAAAAAATTTACTTAAGAAATATACTAATACAATCAGTAAAGTTTGTTTTTTGTCTCAAGCTCGCGAACGAATATATAGGGTAAACTATAAGTTATGTACTATAGTTTAAAGTTTATTATAGACATAGAGATAATACCTAATATACTATTATTAAAGACTGGAAAACACAGTAATGAAATATTTGATAATATTAAAGATTCCTGGAAAGCGTCACATCCAACAATAATAAAATAAAAAAGAACACCAGGCCCGCGTTATTCCTTATAACACTTAGCCTTCGTGTGTACATAACCCAAAAGTAATAAAAAATATAAATTATAGAAATTTTTTGGTAAATTTCCTTTATATAATTTATTTTATAGTAGAAATAAAATAATGTAAGAATAGTTATTAAAATTGGTCTTTTCAGCTTTATTAGTAGTTAAACTAATTTATACTTAAACATTGGTAAAAGAAACTTTAAAATTTAATATGAAGACTCTAATATTAGTATTATTTATCTAACAATATTAATTAGTAAAACTTATTATACCTAAAAAAATTTAGAAAAACTATTTATAAAAATTAAGTGTAAAAATAACAAATTTATAAATTAAAATTAATAGATTAGTAAAATTAGATATTTTCTACATAAAAGTTAGTAGAAATAAAATTAAAAAATAATAATGTTATTTTTTTAATTGAATTGTTTTTAGAATAACATTAAAAATTTTAATCGTTAATTTTAGCTAATTAGTAAACAAGATTTATTTGTTCAAGTTTATTTAAAAAATGAAATTTATATAAAGATTGATTTTTTTTCAATTATTTACTATTAGAAATAATGTTTTTTTTTTAACTTATAACCTCCTATTTGAAAATTAAAAATACAATACAATAATTTTATTGTAAATTTCTTATGTACAATGATTTTAAAAAAAACAAAAATTAATATTTGAAGCCTATAAGTGAACAGTTTTTAACACCCCCAACTTATAAAAAGTTTATAAAGCAATATAATTATATTGTAGTTTGAATTTATTTTTTCATTAAAAAATTAATTATTATTTTATATGATTTTGTTAGTTTTATACAGGAAATAATTATTAAATTTTTTAAGTCATTTATAATAATTATCCAATAAAAATATTCTATAAGGAATGTAAAAAAAAGTTACGTAAAAATAATTTTATTATATTTGGGCCATTTAAATTAAAATAAAACAAGTTTTAAAAAAAATAAAAATGAGAATAAATTCCTTCATCTAATAAAAAATAATTATTTTTTTTCGAAAATGCAACCCCGAGCTTAACAAAGCATTCATAACTCTTAAATTTTTATTATTAAATTTGATTCAACTTAAACACTATAAATTAATACAAACACTATTCTTCTATAACTCGAGTTTACTTTTTTTTTATTATTATTAATTTTTAATTAATTTTATTTTTACCTATATAAATTCTGTTAAAAAAATTATATTAAAATTTTTCTAATTAAAGCTAATTTAGTATAAAACTTTGTATAATTTATATTAAAATTTTTTAGTTTTTTTGTTTTATAATTGATTTAATTTTATTTAATACAATTTAGTAAATTTTTAATTTTCCTGTTTTATTTTAATGTTCATAATTATTAAATTCTATGAAAATTGGTTTTAATTTTATTAAGCTTAAAGCAATTAATTAAATTTATTTATAATTTTTATTTAAGATTATGAATTTGCAATTAGTTTATATAGTTGTAATTATGTATAAAAATTAATTTATAATTTGAATAAATTAAAGATAATATATAAGAATTTTTTTATTTCAAATCTAATTTAAATTTTTATAAATTTTAATAAAAATAATTTTGTTTTAGAAATAAAAAATATTTATTTTTTATCTACGCAGTTTGAATCGTAGTTAATTAATAAATTTTATCATATATAAAAACAAATTTTTTGTTGGTATTTAAGAAAATTAATTATAATTTGTATTATAAAAACTTCGTTAACTAAATTAAAATTAATCACCTTTCTGATTTTAATATTAAAATTATTTATAGAATCTATAAAATAATTTCATTGATATAATTTATAATATACTTTTCTGATTTTTTTAATAAAATTATTTAATTATAAAGTATATAAAACACCGAAAAAAGTAAATACTAATTAGGTTTTAATTTCGTTATTTATAGATTTAATATTTTTTCACTAAATTTATTTAGGTACTATTCTAATCTTACATTTACTAAAATTACTCTATAAATTCATAAAAATATTTTCTTTTATCATTATAATTGAATACTTTTTTGTTTTTAATTTATTCAACTAATTTATTTATTAATTATATAAAATATTTTTTTTCACTCACTTTATTTAAATACTTTTTTTAATTTTATAATACTTATTTATTTATATATTTTATAAAATAATATTGTTTACTAATTTGTTAGATTTTTATTTACGGAGTTGGAGTTGCTCACCAACGATCTTCTGATCCACAAAGTAAATCTAATTTCTTCTATAAATCCCCGCGGCGTGGTGCTGATGTGCCGCAATATTTACGCTCTGAAACAAAATCTGATCAATCTTGGCATTAACGGCACCGAATTAACTCAAAGTTTAACTTACTATGAGCTTTTAAATCGGCCCGTTCAGGTAAAAAATATTGATTTTTTAAATTGCTTTTTTATATGGTAAGATTCCACCTATAAAATCACAGGGAATTGTAGATGAACGAATCAAAGGAAAAAACAGTTTATTTAATGCTGATCAGATCGTCCAAATTCTGAAATTAATCGAGAGAAGCTACCATATCGGCTCCGACATAATTGCTAAAGAACTGGCCCGATTAAATGCAGATTGATCTCAATTATATTCTAATTTTCAGCGAAATAAACAAATAAGCCCATAAAAAGGAGTAGACTATCAGTTTTTTTTAGATTCGTCATTCATAAATACATGTGATTGCTTAAGTTCTTCTAAATTAAGCTCGGTCGCGTCCATTGCGTGGTGAGACGCTAGAGAAGCTACGTACGACTCCTTAATTGGAAGTACCGCTTCAGTTTTATAGAAAAATTATTTAATCCAAATAAAAAAATTTATTAAATTAATTATTTATTATCACTTTCCATAAAAAAAAATAAAAAGGTTAGAAAAATTAACTAAAATATAAAATCATATAAATAATATTTATTAAATTAATAATTATAATGTTATTTAAAATCACTTTATGCAAAAAAAATATGAAAAGTTTCAAAAATAATCAAAATAATTTTGTGTGAAAAGATTAAACCATATATAAATTTAGTAAAGTAAGTTAAAATATCCAAAATCACTTACCACACCAAAGAAAAAAAAGTTATAAATTTAAATGTTATGTATAAAAATAAAAGCGCTAATATAAAATTTATAAAATTATTAAGTTAAAAGCTATTAAAAATTCTTTTTAACTATAAAAAAGTATAAAAAGATTGAAAAAATATATAAAAAAAAATTTGTTTACAAAAAATTCCAAATAATCAATATTTATATTAATTTTCTATGAAAAGAATTATAAAAAGATAAAATAATTAAAATAAAAATTATTTAAAAAAATTATAATTTTTTATAGATTTATTTATTAAATTAACTAAAATTCGAATTAAAAACAACTTTTTAAAAACATTTTTAGTTATAAATGATAAAAAGATTTTAAAAAAAGTTATTTTGCCATAAACTTATTAAATTAATAATTAATATAGAAATACATAGATATTAATTTAGAAATAATATAATTAAAAAAATTATAAAAATCAATAAATATATATTTTATAAGACTAAAAAAATTTAACAATACAAAAATTTTATTAATATATAATTTCGAAATAATAAATTTATACTTAAAATTTAAAAAAGTAAAATATTTAAAACAGAAATAAAATTTTTTACAAAAATTCAAATAAATGTTTACTAATATATAAGTAGAAAACTATAATATTATTAAAAAAACTATAAAAAATAATATTTGAAGGAAAAAAAATTAATTGAAAAAGTAAAAAAAATAAAATAATTATATACAAATTAAATTAATTTAGAAGTTAAATAAATATAATAATTGTATAAATATAAAATTATAAAAAAATTTCCAGTAAAATTTAATAAAATATTTATAACAGAATTCATATATTAAAAATTAAAAAAAATTAATTAGAAATAAAACATTAAATTAAAATAAATTTATATAAAAAACCGTAATCGAGTTGCAAATCCATTTCTTTAATAGTAACACGTAAAGGAAGTGAAGATGAGTGTCGTGAATTGATCAAAAATTTCGCGAAACTCTGCTGAATTTGTTGTATTTGTTCAGCTTTTCTTATTCTTGTGCTTTTTCCTCCAATTACAATAGGGTTGTAGACCTGCTTGAAAAAAAATACATTAAATTTAATAAATTTTATTTTAAATTGCAGCAATAAAAAAAATTTAAAAAAATTTCGAACCGGAGAATTTTTATAAGAGTGGTCAGGAGGAAAAGGTGGTAAAAAAAGGTCTTTACAGGATGGAGGAGGTTGAGAATGAGAAATTATTTTTCTTATTAGCAGATGAGATTCCTCTTTCTTAACAGTCAAAGGAAATGTAATAGCATCTAGAAAAATTATAATAGAACACAGGAATAACAACAAAATTATGGGAATTAAAATTTCTCTTATTTCTTATAAATAATTAAAACTTGTATCAAACTCAGAAATGGTCTCATCAAACAGTTTTTCCCAGTCATCCTTTTTAAATCCTAAACAAAAAAAGCTAAGAAATAACGAAATATCCGACTTATCTGAAGTTACTAAATTCAAAAAATAAAGCATTTCTTATAGCAAAACGATGGGGAACAATATCGCTTATATATAATTATTTAATAAAATAATAATATAGTAACCCAAGCTTTCTAAGGCAAGATTTATATCCAGAGCATTGCACTGAGATCTGCCTACCAATAAAGCATTCTCTGAGGAGAGCTTTCCAACTTTTTCCAAAACTAAAATAATCCCAGAAAGAAAAGTATTTTTTTTTACGGAATAAGTAATACAAGCTTCCAAAATATCTGTTAGTAATATAAGAGCAGCCGCTTGAATTCGAATAAACCCAGAATGTTTGCATATCTTTGCAATTGCTCTTTGAAAAACAGAGCGAGAGTATTCTTTTACACTAGCCCTTCTATCCGAGCACTCAAAGTTTGCAAGTGCTGTGAGATTAGCCTGCTCTTCCAAAAGCATTTTAAAATATGTTTATTCACTGAAATTTAGTATATTTATAGCAAATTTATAACAATAAATAAAACATCTGCTGTTTTTTAACAAAGACTGGGGGAAAAAGTTAAATAATCGAGAAAGCGGATGCAGCAAAAAGGACACCGCCATAGCCAATGCTCTTTGTAAACCATTAAGAGCATTTATTGAGGTAAATAATGTGTCTCTTTTTTTAAAACACCATTTTTCACCCAATTTTGTTCACAATTTATAACAACTTAAGATTATCATATAAGAGATATGTGTTAAACTACTAAAAATATTGTTTTAGGTGAAAATATCGGACCAAACTTTGCTAATGCCATACAATTTCAGATTATACTGTTTCCTTTAACCCTTTTTTGGCAAACTCCAACTCCCGTTACATGCTCTGCGCAAGTAGATTTTTTACATATACACCCACTCTTATAAAGAAGGCAACGCTTATTGAATAGCAACAACGAGGGTGAAACAAAAGCAATTTTACTGATAATGTCTTTTAAACAATAATAAAAGGCCTCAATTTTGGTCGTTTGTCTTTGGTGATTTTTGCAAGCTCTTCCGAAACCGCTTACACGCGTGTGCACCAAAGTTGCCTTCATTAGCGATGCAGATGTTTGAGTCTACAACTATATAGTGTTTTATAATTTTATCTTTTAGCTAATTTTTTAAATTCACTACTACCTTATATTCTTTCTATAACTGCTAAGTTCATAAAAGTGTACTAGTTGTAATAACTATTTTTTTTAATATACAACCTTTGAGTTTAACTAAAACGTTTAAATTAATAATATATAATTGAAATAATTCCAACATGAACTGCAGTTGCTATAAGTTATAATAGAACTCAAATGTAATATTATTACACCCTGAGCCCCAATTTTACTACATATCTTTTTCTTTTTATACTAATAATTAATGGTGTAAATAATCATCGGCCCCCCACTAAACACTAATTATAATACTAGGTTGCTTCTTTTAATATTCCTCTCAAATGTCTTTAAATTGGTAACAGATATTAACTAAATTCTAGAGCCAATTATACAGTTTGTTGTGGTTAATATTGTTTCTCAGTTATTTAAGCATAATTACAAGCTTATAACTATAACGCGTTCTTTTTAATAACTTTTATAAGCTTAATTGCACTTTACGTTCTTTTTTAAGGGTTGCTTATATATATAATGATATCTTTAAATTTCTTAATATTATGCAAGATTTTAACGCAATTTATTCAAGTGGCCAAGTTGTGGTTTTTTTTAATAT
>NW_026972527.1:0-55336 GCF_036711695.1 Zophobas morio
GTGTTTTCTTGTACTTTTAAGCCAATCAGAAACCCTACGGGCTCGGAAAGTGCAACGAAACCATCAAATTTTAGCTAGAAACTGTATTTTTGTCGACTTTTATTGAATTTGAACTATATTTCAACGTTTTTTGATGGTTCTGAGCCACCAAACACACTTAAAGTGATTGTGTGATATGGTTTCCATATCATGCGACCTGGATATCGCAACTAGAAAGAATACAGCGCAAGTTTCTCAAATACTTGTGTTACAAAGAAGATGGAGTCTATCCGCAAATTGGGTTTCCTCACTCAGAACTTCTGCAAAGATTCTCGGTTACAACAACATACAATCGTAACAAAATGTTTTCAGCGATGTTCATACATAAAATAGTTACCAACGATATTGATTGTTCGGATATAATTGTTAAAATTCCAATTAATGCAAACCATAGGATGCTCTCTTTAAGAAACCAAGTGATATTTGCACTTCCAACGCCAAGAACAAATGTTTTAAAGTATTCACCATTATATAGAATGTGTTACATTGGAAACTGGGTTAATCGGGAACTAGGAATATTTGATAAGAAAAAGTTGGAAATAAAGAAATTGGATTACAACGAAAGCTAAACATTTGAACTATTTAATTAACAATCTGTTGAATGTATTCTGTAAATGGGAAATCCTGTAGAATACAAATACAATAATAATAATAATAATAATAATAATAAAGCATGCAGAATCGACTCAGAATAGGAAAAGGAGACGTTTAGGTCAATTTTATGCATTCTGGCGTTCGTAGATACAAGAAAACTGTTAAAATTCTTCAGAAACGTCACTTTTGAAGTGTTTTCTTGTACTTTTAAGCCAATCAGATACCCTACGGGCTCGGAAAGTGCAACGAAACCATCAAATTTTAGCTAGAAACTGTATTTTTGTCGATTTTTATTGAATTTGAACTATATTTCAACGTTTTTTGATGGTTCTGAGCCACCAAACACACTTAAAGCATGCAGAATCGACTCAGAATAGGAAAAGGAGACGTTTAGGTCAATTTTATGCATTCTGGCGTTCGTAGATACAAGAAAACTGTTAAAATTCTTCAGAAACGTCACTTTTGAAGTGTTTTCTTGTACTTTTAAGCCAATCAGATACCCTACGGGCTCGGAAAGTGCAACGAAACCATCAAATTTTAGCTAGAAACTGTATTTTTGTCGATTTTTATTGAATTTGAACTATATTTCAACGTTTTTTGATGGTTCTGAGCCACCAAACACACTTAAAGCATGCAGAATCGACTCAGAATAGGAAAGGGAGACGTTTAGGTCAATTTTATGCATTCTGGCGTTCGTAGATACAAGAAAACTGTTAAAATTCTTCAGAAACGTCACTTTTGAAGTGTTTTCTTGTACTTTTAAGCCAATCAGATACCCTACGGGCTCGGAAAGTGCAACGAAACCATCAAATTTTAGCTAGAAACTGTATTTTTGTCGATTTTTATTGAATTTGAACTATATTTCAACGTTTTTTGATGGTTCTGAGCCACCAAACACACTTAAAGCATGCAGAATCGACTCAGAATAGGAAAAGGAGACGTTTAGGTCAATTTTATGCATTCTGGCGTTCGTAGATACAAGAAAACTGTTAAAATTCTTCAGAAACGTCACTTTTGAAGTGTTTTCTTGTACTTTTAAGCCAATCAGATACCCTACGGGCTCGGAAAGTGCAACGAAACCATCAAATTTTAGCTAGAAACTGTATTTTTGTCGATTTTTATTGAATTTGAACTATATTTCAACGTTTTTTGATGGTTCTGAGCCACCAAACACACTTAAAGCATGCAGAATCGACTCAGAATAGGAAAAGGAGACGTTTAGGTCAATTTTATGCATTCTGGCGTTCGTAGATACAAGAAAACTGTTAAAATTCTTCAGAAACGTCACTTTTGAAGTGTTTTCTTGTACTTTTAAGCCAATCAGATACCCAACGGGCTCGGAAAGTGCAACGAAACCATCAAATTTTAGCTAGAAACTGTATTTTTGTCGATTTTTATTGAATTTGAACTATATTTCAACGTTTTTTGATGGTTCTGAGCCACCAAACACACTTAAAGCATGCAGAATCGACTCAGAATAGGAAAAGGAGACGTTTAGGTCAATTTTATGCATTCTGGCGTTCGTAGATACAAGAAAACTGTTAAAATTCTTCAGAAACGTCACTTTTGAAGTGTTTTCTTGTACTTTTAAGCCAATCAGATACCCTACGGGCTCGGAAAGTGCAACGAAACCATCAAATTTTATCTAGAAACTGTATTTTTGTCGATTTTTATTGAGTTTGAACTATATTTCAACGTTTTTTGATGGTTCTGAGCCACCAAACACACTTAAAGCATGCAGAATCGACTCAGAATAGGAAAAGGAGACGTTTAGGTCAATTTTATGCATTCTGGCGTTCGTAGATACAAGAAAACTGTTAAAATTCTTCAGAAACGTCACTTTTGAAGTGTTTTCTTGTACTTTTAAGCCAATCAGATACCCTACGGGCTCGGAAAGTGCAACGAAACCATCAAATTTTAGCTAGAAACTGTATTTTTGTCGATTTTTATTGAATTTGAACTATATTTCAACGTTTTTTGATGGTTCTGAGCCACCAAACACACTTAAAGCATGCAGAATCGATTCAGAATAGGAAAAGGAGACGTTTAGGTCAATTTTATGCATTCTGGCGTTCGTAGATACAAGAAAACTGTTAAAATTCTTCAGAAACGTCACTTTTGAAATGTTTTCTTGTACTTTTAAGCCAATCAGATACCCAACGGGCTCGGAAAGTGCAACGAAACCATCAAATTTTAGCTAGAATCTGTATTTTTGCCGATTTTTATTGAATTTGAACTATATTTCAACGTTTTTTGATGGTTCTGAGCCACCAAACACACTTAAAGCATGCAGAATCGACTCAGAATAGGAAAAGGAGACGTTTAGGTCAATTTTATGCATTCTGGCGTTCGTAGATACAAGAAAACTGTTAAAATTCTTCAGAAACGTCACTTTTGAAGTGTTCTCTTGTACTTTTAAGCCAATCAGATACCCTACGGGCTCGGAAAGTGCAACGAAACCATCAAATTTTAGCTAGAAACTGTATTTTTGTCGATTTTTATTGAATTTGAACTATATTTCACGTTTTTTGATGGTTCTGAGCCACCAAACACACTTAAAGCATGCAGAATCGACTCAGAATAGGAAAAGGAGACGTTTAGGTCAATTTTATGCATTCTGGCGTTCGTAGATACAAGAAAACTGTTAAAATTCTTCAGAAACGTCACTTTTGAAGTGTTTTCTTGTACTTTTAAGCCAATCAGATACCCTACGGGCTCGGAAAGTGCAACGAAACCATCAAATTTTAGCTAGAAACTGTATTTTTGTCGATTTTTATTGAATTTGAACTATATTTCAACGTTTTTTGATGGTTCTGAGCCACCAAACACACTTAAAGCATGCAGAATCGACTCAGAATAGGAAAAGGAGACGTTTAGGTCAATTTTATGCATTCTGGCGTTCGTAGATACAAGAAAACTGTTAAAATTCTTCAGAAACGTCACTTTTGAAGTGTTTTCTTGTACTTTTAAGCCAATCAGATACCCTACGGGCTCGGAAAGTGCAACGAAACCATCAAATTTTAGCTAGAAACTGTATTTTTGTCGATTTTTATTGAGTTTGAACTATATTTCAACGTTTTTTGATGGTTCTGAGCCACCAAACACACTTAAAGCATGCAGAATCGACTCAGAATAGGAAAAGGAGACGTTTAGGTCAATTTTATGCATTCTGGCGTTCGTAGATACAAGAAAACTGTTAAAATTCTTCAGAAACGTCACTTTTGAAGTGTTTTCTTGTACTTTTAAGCCAATCAGATACCCTACGGGCTCGGAAAGTGCAACGAAACCATCAAATTTTAGCTAGAAACTGTATTTTTGTCGATTTTTATTGAATTTGAACTATATTTCAACGTTTTTTGATGGTTCTGAGCCACCAAACACACTTAAAGCATGCAGAATCGATTCAGAATAGGAAAAGGAGACGTTTAGGTCAATTTAATGCATTCTGGCGTTCGTAGATACAAGAAAACTGTTAAAATTCTTCAGAAACGTCACTTTTGAAATGTTTTCTTGTACTTTTAAGCCAATCAGATACCCTACGGGCTCGGAAAGTGCAACGAAACCATCAAATTTTAGCTAGAAACTGTATTTTTGTCGATTTTTATTGAATTTGAACTATATTTCAACGTTTTTTGATGGTTCTGAGCCACCAAACACACTTAAAGCATGCAGAATCGACTCAGAATAGGAAAAGGAGACGTTTAGGTCAATTTTATGCATTCTGGCGTTCGTAGATACAAGAAAACTGTTAAAATTCTTCAGAAACGTCACTTTTGAAGTGTTTTCTTGTACTTTTAAGCCAATCAGATACCCTACGGGCTCGGAAAGTGCAACGAAACCATCAAATTTTAGCTAGAAACTGTATTTTTGTCGATTTTTATTGAATTTGAACTATATTTCAACGTTTTTTGATGGTTCTGAGCCACCAAACACACTTAAAGCATGCAGAATCGACTCAGAATAGGAAAAGGAGACGTTTAGGTCAATTTTATGCATTCTGGCGTTCGTAGATACAAGAAAACTGTTAAAATTCTTCAGAAACGTCACTTTTGAAGTGTTTTCTTGTACTTTTAAGCCAATCAGATACCCTACGGGCTCGGAAAGTGCAACGAAACCATCAAATTTTAGCTAGAAACTGTATTTTTGTCGATTTTTATTGAATTTGAACTATATTTCAACGTTTTTTGATGGTTCTGAGCCACCAAACACACTTAAAGCATGCAGAATCGACTCAGAATAGGAAAAGGAGACGTTTAGGTCAATTTTATGCATTCTGGCGTTCGTAGATACAAGAAAACTTAAAATTCTTCAGAAACGTCACTTTTGAAGTGTTTTCTTGTACTTTTAAGCCAATCAGATACCCTACGGGCTCGGAAAGTGCAACGAAACCATAAAATTTTAGCTAGAAACTGTATTTTTGTCGATTTTTATTGAATTTGAACTATATTTCAACGTTTTTTGATGGTTCTGAGCCACCAAACACACTTAAAGCATGCAGAATCGACTCAGAATAGGAAAAGAAGACGTTTAGGTCAATTTTATGCATTCTGGCGTTCGTAGATACAAGAAAACTGTTAAAATTCTTCAGAAACGTCACTTTTGAAGTGTTTTCTTGTACTTTTAAGCCAATTAGATACCCTACGGGCTCGGAAAGTGCAACGAAACCATCAAATTTTAGCTAGAAACTGTATTTTTGTCGATTTTTATTGAATTTGAACTATATTTCAACGTTTTTTGATGGTTCTGAGCCACCAAACACACTTAAAGCATGCAGAATCGACTCAGAATAGGAAAAGGAGACGTTTAGGTCAATTTTATGCATTCTGGCGTTCGTAGATACAAGAAAACTGTTAAAATTCTTCAGAAACGTCACTTTTGAAGTGTTTTCTTGTACTTTTAAGCCAATCAGATACCCTACGGGCTCGGAAAGTGCAACGAAACCATCAAATTTTAGCTAGAAACTGTATTTTTGTCGATTTTTATTGAATTTGAACTATATTTCAACGTTTTTTGATGGTTCTGAGCCACCAAACACACTTAAAGCATGCAGAATCGACTCAGAATAGGAAAAGGAGACGTTTAGGTCAATTTTATGCATTCTGGCGTTCGTAGATACAAGAAAACTGTTAAAATTCTTCAGAAACGTCACTTTTGAAGTGTTTTCTTGTACTTTTAAGCCAATCAGATACCCTACGGGCTCGGAAAGTGCAACGAAACCATCAAATTTTAGCTAGAAACTGTATTTTTGTCGATTTTTATTGAATTTGAACTATATTTCAACGTTTTTTGATGGTTCTGAGCCACCAAACACACTTAAAGCATGCAGAATCGACTCAGAATAGGAAAAGGAGACGTTTAGGTCAATTTTATGCATTCTGGCGTTCGTAGATACAAGAAAACTTAAAATTCTTCAGAAACGTCACTTTTGAAGTGTTTTCTTGTACTTTTAAGCCAATCAGATACCCTACGGGCTCGGAAAGTGCAACGAAACCATCAAATTTTAGCTAGAAACTGTATTTTTGTCGATTTTTATTGAATTTGAACTATATTTCAACGTTTTTTGATGGTTCTGAGCCACCAAACACACTTAAAGCATGCAGAATCGACTCAGAATAGGAAAAGAAGACGTTTAGGTCAATTTTATGCATTCTGGCGTTCGTAGATACAAGAAAACTGTTAAAATTCTTCAGAAACGTCACTTTTGAAGTGTTTTCTTGTACTTTTAAGCCAATTAGATACCCTACGGGCTCGGAAAGTGCAACGAAACCATCAAATTTTAGCTAGAAACTGTATTTTTGTCGATTTTTATTGAATTTGAACTATATTTCAACGTTTTTTGATGGTTCTGAGCCACCAAACACACTTAAAGCATGCAGAATCGACTCAGAATAGGAAAAGGAGACGTTTAGGTCAATTTTATGCATTCTGGCGTTCGTAGATACAAGAAAACTGTTAAAATTCTTCAGAAACGTCACTTTTGAAGTGTTTTCTTGTACTTTTAAGCCAATCAGATACCCACGGGCTCGGAAAGTGCAACGAAACCATCAAATTTTAGCTAGAAACTGTATTTTTGTCGATTTTTATTGAATTTGAACTATATTTCAACGTTTTTTGATGGTTCTGAGCCACCAAACACACTTAAAGCATGCAGAATCGACTCAGAATAGGAAAAGGAGACGTTTAGGTCAATTTTATGCATTCTGGCGTTCGTAGATACAAGAAAACTGTTAAAATTCTTCAGAAACGTCACTTTTGAAGTGTTTTCTTGTACTTTTAAGCCAATCAGATACCCTACGGGCTCGGAAAGTGCAACGAAACCATCAAATTTTAGCTAGAAACTGTATTTTTGTCGATTTTTATTGAATTTGAACTATATTTCAACGTTTTTTGATGGTTCTGAGCCACCAAACACACTTAAAGCATGCAGAATCGACTCAGAATAGGAAAAGGAGACGTTTAGGTCAATTTTATGCATTCTGGCGTTCGTAGATACAAGAAAACTGTTAAAATTCTTCAGAAACGTCACTTTTGAAGTGTTTTCTTGTACTTTTAAGCCAATCAGATACCCTACGGGCTCGGAAAGTGCAACGAAACCATCAAATTTTAGCTAGAAACTGTATTTTTGTCGATTTTTATTGAATTTGAACTATATTTCAACGTTTTTTGATGGTTCTGAGCCACCAAACACACTTAAAGCATGCAGAATCGACTCAGAATAGGAAAAGGAGACGTTTAGGTCAATTTTATGCATTCTGGCGTTCGTAGATACAAGAAAACTGTTAAAATTCTTCAGAAACGTCACTTTTGAAGTGTTTTCTTGTACTTTTAAGCCAATCAGATACCCTACGGGCTCGGAAAGTGCAACGAAACCATAAAATTTTAGCTAGAAACTGTATTTTTGTCGATTTTTATTGAATTTGAACTATATTTCAACGTTTTTTGATGGTTCTGAGCCACCAAACACACTTAAAGCATGCAGAATCGACTCAGAATAGGAAAAGGAGACGTTTAGGTCAATTTTATGCATTCTGGCGTTCGTAGATACAAGAAAACTGTTAAAATTCTTCAGAAACGTCACTTTTGAAGTGTTTTCTTCTACTTTTAAGCCAATCAGATACCCTACGGGCTCGGAAAGTGCAACGAAACCATCAAATTTTAGCTAGAAACTGTATTTTTGTCGATTTTTATTGAATTTGAACTATATTTCAACGTTTTTTGATGGTTCTGAGCCACCAAACACACTTAAAGCATGCAGAATCGACTCAGAATAGGAAAAGGAGACGTTTAGGTCAATTTTATGCATTCTGGCGTTCGTAGATACAAGAAAACTGTTAAAATTCTTCAGAAACGTCACTTTTGAAGTGTTTTCTTGTACTTTTAAGCCAATCAGATACCCTACGGGCTCGGAAAGTGCAACGAAACCATCAAATTTTAGCTAGAAACTGTATTTTTGTCGATTTTTATTGAATTTGAACTATATTTCCACGTTTTTTGATGGTTCTGAGCCACCAAACACACTTAAAGCATGCAGAATCGACTCAGAATAGGAAAAGGAGACGTTTAGGTCAATTTTATGCATTCTGGCGTTCGTAGATACAAGAAAACTGTTAAAATTCTTCAGAAACGTCACTTTTGAAGTGTTTTCTTGTACTTTTAAGCCAATCAGATACCCTACGGGCTCGGAAAGTGCAACGAAACCATCAAATTTTAGCTAGAAACTGTATTTTTGTCGATTTTTATTGAATTTGAACTATATTTCAACGTTTTTTGATGGTTCTGAGCCACCAAACACACTTAAAGCATGCAGAATCGACTCAGAATAGGAAAAGGAGACGTTTAGGTCAATTTTATGCATTCTGGCGTTCGTAGATACAAGAAAACTGTTAAAATTCTTCAGAAACGTCACTTTTGAAGTGTTTTCTTGTACTTTTAAGCCAATCAGATACCCTACGGGCTCGGAAAGTGCAACGAAACCATCAAATTTTAGCTAGAAACTGTATTTTTGTCGATTTTTATTGAATTTGAACTATATTTCAACGTTTTTTGATGGTTCTGAGCCACCAAACACACTTAAAGCATGCAGAATCGACTCAGAATAGGAAAAGGAGACGTTTAGGTCAATTTTATGCATTCTGGCGTTCGTAGATACAAGAAAACTGTTAAAATTCTTCAGAAACGTCACTTTTGAAGTGTTTTCTTGTACTTTTAAGCCAATCAGATACCCTACGGGCTCGGAAAGTGCAACGAAACCATCAAATTTTAGCTAGAAACTGTATTTTTGTCGATTTTTATTGAATTTGAACTATATTTCAACGTTTTTTGATGGTTCTGAGCCACCAAACACACTTAAAGCATGCAGAATCGACTCAGAATAGGAAAAGGAGACGTTTAGGTCAATTTTATGCATTCTGGCGTTCGTAGATACAAGAAAACTGTTGAAATTCTTCAGAAACGTCACTTTTGAAGTGTTTTCTTGTACTTTTAAGCCAATCAGATACCCGACGGGCTCGGAAAGTGCAACGAAACCATCAAATTTTAGCTAGAAACTGTATTTTTGTCGATTTTTATTGAATTTGAACTATATTTCAACGTTTTTTGATGGTTCTGAGCCACCAAACACACTTAAAGCATGCAGAATCGACTCAGAATGGGAAAAGGAGACGTTTAGGTCAATTTTATGCATTCTGGCGTTCGTAGATACAAGAAAACTGTTAAAATTCTTCAGAAACGTCACTTTTGAAGTGTTTTCTTGTACTTTTAAGCCAATCAGATACCCTACGGGCTCGGAAAGTGCAACGAAACCATCAAATTTTAGCTAGAAACTGTATTTTTGTCGATTTTTATTGAATTTGAACTATATTTCAACGTTTTTTGATGGTTCTGAGCCACCAAACACACTTAAAGCATGCAGAGTCGATTCAGAATAGGAAAAGGAGACGTTTAGGTCAATTTTATGCATTCTGGCGTTCGTAGATACAAGAAAACTGTTAAAATTCTTCAGAAACGTCACTTTTGAAGTGTTTTCTTGTACTTTTAAGCCAATCAGATACCCCACGGGCTCGGAAAGTGCAACGAAACCATCAAATTTTAGCTAGAAACTGTATTTTTGTCGATTTTTAATGAATTTGAACTATATTTCAACGTTTTTTGATGGTTCTGAGCCACCAAACACACTTAAAGCATGCAGAATCGACTCAGAATAGGAAAAGGAGACGTTTAGGTCAATTTTATGCATTCTGGCGTTCGTAGATACAAGAAAACTGTTAAAATTCTTCAGAAACGTCACTTTTGAAATGTTTTCTTGTACTTTTAAGCCAATCAGATACCCTACGGGCTCGGAAAGTGCAACGAAACCATCAAATTTTAGCTAGAAACTGTATTTTTGCCGATTTTTATTGAATTTGAACTATATTTCAACGTTTTTTGATGGTTCTGAGCCACCAAACACACTTAAAGCATGCAGAATCGACTCAGAATAGGAAAAGGAGACGTTTAGGTCAATTTTATGCATTCTGGCGTTCGTAGATACAAGAAAACTGTTAAAATTCTTCAGAAACGTCACTTTTGAAGTGTTTTCTTGTACTTTTAAGCCAATCAGATATCCAACGGGCTCGGAAAGTGCAACGAAACCATAAAATTTTAGCTAGAAACTGTATTTTTGTCGATTTTTATTGAATTTGAACTATATTTCAACGTTTTTTGATGGTTCTGAGCCACCAAACACACTTAAAGCATGCAGAATCGACTCAGAATAGGAAAAGGAGACGTTTAGGTCAATTTTATGCATTCTGGCGTTCGTAGATACAAGAAAACTGTTAAAATTCTTCAGAAACGTCACTTTTGAAGTGTTTTCTTGTACTTTTAAGCCAATCAGATACCCTACGGGCTCGGAAAGTGCAACGAAACCATCAAATTTTAGCTAGAAACTGTATTTTTGTCGATTTTTATTGAATTTGAACTATATTTCAACGTTTTTTGATGGTTCTGAGCCACCAAACACACTTAAAGCATGCAGAATCGACTCAGAATAGGAAAAGGAGACGTTTAGGTCAATTTTATGCATTCTGGCGTTCGTAGATACAAGAAAACTGTTAAAATTCTTCAGAAACGTCACTTTTGAAGTGTTTTCTTGTACTTTTAAGCCAATCAGATACCCTACGGGCTCGGAAAGTGCAACGAAACCATCAAATTTTAGCTAGAAACTGTATTTTTGTCGATTTTTATTGAATTTGAACTATATTTCAACGTTTTTTGATGGTTCTGAGCCACCAAACACACTTAAAGCATGCAGAATCGACTCAGAATAGGAAAAGGAGACGTTTAGGTCAATTTTATGCATTCTGGCGTTCGTAGATACAAGAAAACTGTTAAAATTCTTCAGAAACGTCACTTTTGAAGTGTTTTCTTGTACTTTTAAGCCAATCAGATACCCTACGGGCTCGGAAAGTGCAACGAAACCATCAAATTTTAGCTAGAAACTGTATTTTTGTCGATTTTTATTGAATTTGAACTATATTTCAACGTTTTTTGATGGTTCTGAGCCACCAAACACACTTAAAGCATGCAGAATCGACTCAGAATAGGAAAAGGAGACGTTTAGGTCAATTTTATGCATTCTGGCGTTCGTAGATACAAGAAAACTGTTAAAATTCTTCAGAAACGTCACTTTTGAAGTGTTTTCTTGTACTTTTAAGCCAATCAGATACCCTACGGGCTCGGAAAGTGCAACGAAACCATCAAATTTTAGATAGAAACTGTATTTTTGTCGATTTTTATTGAATTTGAACTACATTTCAACGTTTTTTGATGGTTCTGAGCCACCAAACACACTTAAAGCATGCAGAATCGACTCAGAATAGGAAAAGGAGACGTTTAGGTCAATTTTATGCATTCTGGCGTTCGTAGATACAAGAAAACTGTTAAAATTCTTCAGAAACGTCACTTTTGAAGTGTTTTCTTGTACTTTTAAGCCAATCAGATACCCTACGGGCTCGGAAAGTGCAACGAAACCATCAAATTTTAGCTAGAAACTGTATTTTTGTCGATTTTTATTGAATTTGAACTATATTTCAACGTTTTTTGATGGTTCTGAGCCACCAAACACACTTAAAGCATGCAGAATCGACTCAGAATAGGAAAAGGAGACGTTTAGGTCAATTTTATGCATTCTGGCGTTCGTAGATACAAGAAAACTTAAAATTCTTCAGAAACGTCACTTTTGAAGTGTTTTCTTGTACTTTTAAGCCAATCAGATACCCTACGGGCTCGGAAAGTGCAACGAAACCATCAAATTTTAGCTAGAAACTGTATTTTTGTCGATTTTTATTGAATTTGAACTATATTTCAACGTTTTTTGATGGTTCTGAGCCACCAAACACACTTAAAGCATGCAGAATCGACTCAGAATAGGAAAAGAAGACGTTTAGTTTCAATTTTATGCATTCTGGCGTTCGTAGATACAAGAAAACTGTTAAAATTCTTCAGAAACGTCACTTTTGAAGTGTTTTCTTGTACTTTTAAGCCAATCAGATACCCTACGGGCTCGGAAAGTGCAACGAAACCATCAAATTTTAGCTAGAAACTGTATTTTTGTCGATTTTTATTGAATTTGAACTATATTTCAACGTTTTTTGATGGCTCTGAGCCACCAAACACACTTGAAGCATGCAGAATCGACTCAGAATAGGAAAAGGAGACGTTTAGGTCAATTTTATGCATTCTGGCGTTCGTAGATACAAGAAAACTGTTAAAATTCTTCAGAAACGTCACTTTTGAAGTGTTTTCTTGTACTTTTAAGCCAATCAGATACCCTACGGGCTCGGAAAGTGCAACGAAACCATCAAATTTTAGCTAGAAACTGTATTTTTGTCGATTTTTATTGAATTTGAACTATATTTCAACGTTTTTTGATGGTTCTGAGCCACCAAACACACTTAAAGCATGCAGAATCGACTCAGAATAGGAAAAGGTGACGTTTAGGTCAATTTTATGCATTCTGGCGTTCGTAGATACAAGAAAACTGTTAAAATTCTTCAGAAACGTCACTTTTGAAGTGTTTTCTTGTACTTTTAAGCCAATCAGATACCCTACGGGCTCGGAAAGTGCAACGAAACCATCAAATTTTAGCTAGAAACTGTATTTTTGTCGATTTTTATTGAATTTGAACTATATTTCAACGTTTTTTGATGGTTCTGAGCCACCAAACACACTTAAAGCATGCAGAATCGACTCAGAATAGGAAAAGGAGACGTTTAGGTCAATTTTATGCATTCTGGCGATCGTAGATACAAGAAAACTGTTAAAATTCTTCAGAAACGTCACTTTTGAAGTGTTTTCTTGTACTTTTAAGCCAATCAGATACCCTACGGGCTCGGAAAGTGCAACGAAACCATCAAATTTTAGATAGAAACTGTATTTTTGTCGATTTTTATTGAATTTGAACTATATTTCAACGTTTTTTGATGGTTCTGAGCCACCAAACACACTTAAAGCATGCAGAATCGACTCAGAATAGGAAAAGGAGACGTTTAGGTCAATTTTATGCATTCTGGCGTTTAGATACAAGAAAACTGTTAAAATTCTTCAGAAACGCCACTTTTGAAGTGTTTTCTTGTACTTTTAAGCCAATCAGATACCCTACGGGCTCGGAAAGTGCAACGAAACCATCAAATTTTAGCTAGAAACAGTATTTTTGTCGATTTTTATTGAATTTGAACTATATTTCAACGTTTTTTGATGGTTCTGAGCCACCAAACACACTTAAAGCATGCAGAATCGACTCAGAATAGGAAAAGGAGACGTTTAGGTCAATTTTATGCATTCTGGCGTTCGTAGATACAAGAAAACTGTTAAAATTCTTCAGAAACGTCACTTTTGAAGTGTTTTCTTGTACTTTTAAGCCAATCAGATACCCTACGGGCTCGGAAAGTGCAACGAAACCATCAAATTTTAGCTAGAAACTGTATTTTTGTCGATTTTTATTGAATTTGAACTATATTTCAACGTTTTTTGATGGTTCTGAGCCACCAAACACACTTAAAGCATGCAGAATCGACTCAGAATAGGAAAAGGAGACGTTTAGGTCAATTTTATGCATTCTGGCGTTCGTAGATACAAGAAAACTGTTAAAATTCTTCAGAAACGTCACTTTTGAAGTGTTTTCTTGTACTTTTAAGCCAATCAGATACCCTACGGGCTCGGAAAGTGCAACGAAACCATCAAATTTTAGCTAGACTCTGTATTTTTGTCGATTTTTATTGAATTTGAACTATATTTCAACGTTTTTTGATGGTTCTGAGCCACCAAACACACTTAAAGCATGCAGAATCGACTCAGAATAGGAAAAGGAGACGTTTAGGTCAATTTTATGCATTCTGGCGTTCGTAGATACAAGAAAACTGTTAAAATTCTTCAGAAACGTCACTTTTGAAGTGTTTTCTTGTACTTTTAAGCCAATCAGATACCCTACGGGCTCGGAAAGTGCAACGAAACCATCAAATTTTAGCTAGAAACTGTATTTTTGTCGATTTTTATTGAATTTGAACTATATTTCAACGTTTTTTGATGGTTCTGAACCACCAAACACACTTAAAGCATGCAGAATCGACTCAGAATAGGAAAAGGAGACGTTTAGGTCAATTTTATGCATTCTGGCGTTCGTAGATACAAGAAAACTGTTAAAATTCTTCAGAAACGTCACTTTTGAAGTGTTTTCTTGTACTTTTAAGCCAATCAGATACCCTACGGGCTCGGAAAGTGCAACGAAACCATCAACTTTTAGCTAGAAACTGTATTTTTGTCGATTTTTATTGAATTTGAACTATATTTCAACGTTTTTTGATGGTTCTGAGCCACCAAACACACTTAAAGCATGCAGAATCGACTCAGAATAGGAAAAGGAGACGTTTAGGTCAATTTTATGCATTCTGGCGTTCGTAGATACAAGAAAACTGTTAAAATTCTTCAGAAACGTCACTTTTGAAGTGTTTTCTTGTACTTTTAAGCCAATCAGATACCCTACGGGCTCGGAAAGTGCAACGAAACCATCAAATTTTAGCTAGAAACTGTATTTTTGTCGATTTTTATTGAATTTGAACTATATTTCAACGTTTTTTGATGGTTCTGAGCCACCAAACACACTTAAAGCATGCAGAATCGATTCAGAATAGGAAAAGGAGACGTTTAGGTCAATTTTATGCATTCTGGCGTTCGTAGATACAAGAAAACTGTTAAAATTCTTCAGAAACGTCACTTTTGAAGTGTTTTCTTGTACTTTTAAGCCAATCAGATACCCTACGGGCTCGGAAAGTGCAACGAAACCATCAAATTTTAGCTAGAAACTGTATTTTTGTCGATTTTTATTGAATTTGAACTATATTTCAACGTTTTTTGATGGTTCTGAGCCACCAAACACACTTAAAGCATGCAGAATCGACTCAGAATAGGAAAAGGAGACGTTTAGGTCAATTTTATGCATTCTGGCGTTCGTAGATACAAGAAAACTGTTAAAATTCTTCAGAAACGTCACTTTTGAAATGTTTTCTTGTACTTTTAAGCCAATCAGATACCCTACGGGCTCGGAAAGTGCAACGAAACCATCAAATTTTAGCTAGAAACTGTATTTTTGTCGATTTTTATTGAATTTGAACTATATTTCAACGTTTTTTGATGGTTCTGAGCCACCAAACACACTTAAAGCATGCAGAATCGACTCAGAATAGGAAAAGGAGACGTTTAGGTCAATTTTATGCATTCTGGCGTTCGTAGATACAAGAAAACTGTTAAAATTCTTCAGAAACGTCACTTTTGAAGTGTTTTCTTGTACTTTTAAGCCAATCAGATACCCTACGGGCTCGGAAAGTGCAACGAAACCATCAAATTTTAGCTAGAAACTGTATTTTTGTCGATTTTTATTGAATTTGAACTATATTTCAACGTTTTTTGATGGTTCTGAGCCACCAAACACACTTAAAGCATGCAGAATCGACTCAGAATAGGAAAAGGAAACGTTTAGGTCAATTTTATGCATTCTGGCGTTCGTAGATACAAGAAAACTGTTAAAATTCTTCAGAAACGTCACTTTTGAAGTGTTTTCTTGTACTTTTAAGCCAATCAGATACCCTACGGGCTCGGAAAGTGCAACGAAACCATCAAATTTTAGCTAGAAACTGTATTTTTGTCGATTTTTATTGAATTTGAACTATATTTCAAAGTTTTTTGATGGTTCTGAGCCACCAAACACACTTAAAGCATGCAGAATCGACTCAGAATAGGAAAAGGAGACGTTTAGGTCAATTTTATGCATTCTGGCGTTCGTAGATACAAGAAAACTGTTAAAATTCTTCAGAGACGTCACTTTTGAAGTGTTTTCTTGTAATTTTAAGCCAATCAGATACCCAACGGGCTCGGAAAGTGCAACGAAACCATCAAATTTTAGCTAGAAACTGTATTTTTGTCGATTTTTATTGAATTTGAACTATATTTCAACGTTTTTTGATGGTTCTGAGCCACCAAACACACTTAAAGCATGCAGAATCGACTCAGAATAGGAAAAGGAGACGTTTAGGTCAACTTTATGCATTCTGGCGTTCGTAGATACAAGAAAACTGTTAAAATTCTTCAGAAACGTCACTTTTGAAGTGTTTTCTTGTACTTTTAAGCCAATCAGATACCCTACGGGCTCGGAAAGTGCAACGAAACCATCAAATTTTAGCTAGAAACTGTATTTTTGTCGATTTTTATTGAATTTGAACTATATTTCAACGTTTTTTGATGGTTCTGAGCCACCAAACACACTTAAAGCATGCAGAATCGACTCAGAATAGGAAAAGGAGACGTTTAGGTCAATTTTATGCATTCTGGCGTTCGTAGATACAAGAAAACTGTTAAAATTCTTCAGAAACGTCACTTTTGAAGTGTTTTCTTGTACTTTTAAGCCAATCAGATACCCTACGGGCTCGGAAAGTGCAACGAAACCATCAAATTTTAGCTAGAAACTGTATTTTTGTCGATTTTTATTGAATTTGAACTATATTTCAACGTTTTTTGATGGTTCTGAGCCACCAAACACACTTAAAGCATGCAGAATCGACTCAGAATAGGAAAAGGAGACGTTTAGGTCAATTTTATGCATTCTGGCGTTCGTAGATACAAGAAAACTTAAAATTCTTCAGAAACGTCACTTTTGAAGTGTTTTCTTGTACTTTTAAGCCAATCAGATACCCTACGGGCTCGGAAAGTGCAACGAAACCATCAAATTTTAGCTAGAAACTGTATTTTTGTCGATTTTTATTGAATTTGAACTATATTTCAACGTTTTTTGATGGTTCTGAGCCACCAAACACACTTAAAGCATGCAGAATCGACTCAGAATAGGAAAAGAAGACGTTTAGGTCAATTTTATGCATTCTGGCGTTCGTAGATACAAGAAAACTGTTAAAATTCTTCAGAAACGTCACTTTTGAAGTGTTTTCTTGTACTTTTAAGCCAATCAGATACCCAACGGGCTCGGAAAGTGCAACGAAACCATCAAATTTTAGCTAGAAACTGTATTTTTGTCGATTTTTATTGAATTTGAACTATATTTCAACGTTTTTTGATGGTTCTGAGCCACCAAACACACTTAAAGCATGCAGAATCGAGTCAGAATAGGAAAAGGAGACGTTTAGGTCAATTTTATGCATTCTGGCGTTCGTAGATACAAGAAAACTGTTAAAATTCTTCAGAAACGTCACTTTTGAAGTGTTTTCTTGTACTTTTAAGCCAATCAGATACCCTACGGGCTCGGAAAGTGCAACGAAACCATCAAATTTTAGCTAGAAACTGTATTTTTGTCGATTTTTATTGAATTTGAACTATATTTCAACGTTTTTTGATGGTTCTGAGCCACCAAACACACTTAAAGCATGCAGAATCGACTCAGAATAGGAAAAGGAGACGTTTAGGTCAATTTTATGCATTCTGGCGTTCGTAGATACAAGAAAACTGTTAAAATTCTTCAGAAACGTCACTTTTGAAGTGTTTTCTTGTACTTTTAAGCCAATCAGATACCCTACGGGCTCGGAAAGTGCAACGAAACCATCAAATTTTAGCTAGAAACTGTATTTTTGTCGATTTTTATTGAATTTGAACTATATTTCAACGATTTTTGATGGTTCTGAGCCACCAAACACACTTAAAGCATGCAGAATCGACTCAGAATAGGAAAAGGAGACGTTTAGGTCAATTTTATGCATTCTGGCGTTCGTAGATACAAGAAAACTGTTAAAATTCTTCAGAAACGTCACTTTTGAAGTGTTTTCTTGTACTTTTAAGCTAATCAGATACCCTACGGGCTCGGAAAGTGCAACGAAACCATCAAATTTTAGCTAGAAACTGTATTTTTGTCGATTTTTATTGAATTTGAACTATATTTCAACGTTTTTTGATGGTTCTGAGCCACCAAACACACTTAAAGCATGCAGAATCGAGTCAGAATAGGAAAAGGAGACGTTTAGGTCAATTTTATGCATTCTGGCGTTCGTAGATACAAGAAAACTGTTAAAATTCTTCAGAAACGTCACTTTTGAAGTGTTTTCTTGTACTTTTAAGCCAATCAGATACCCTACGGGCTCGGAAAGTGCAACGAAACCATCAAATTTTAGCTAGAAACTGTATTTTTGTCGATTTTTATTGAATTTGAACTATATTTCAACGTTTTTTGATGGTTCTGAGCCACCAAACACACTTAAAGCATACAGAATCGACTCAGAATAGGAAAAGGAGACGTTTAGGTCAATTTTATGCATTCTGGCGTTCGTAGATACAAGAAAACTGTTAAAATTCTTCAGAAACGTCACTTTTGAAGTGTTTTCTTGTACTTTTAAGCCAATCAGATACCCTACGGGCTCGGAAAGTGCAACGAAACCATCAAATTTTAGCTAGAAACTGTATTTTTGTCGATTTTTATTGAATTTGAACTATATTTCAACGTTTTTTGATGGTTCTGAGCCACCAAACACACTTAAAGCATGCAGAATCGACTCAGAATAGGAAAAGGAGACGTTTAGGTCTATTTTATGCATTCTGGCGTTCGTAGATACAAGAAAACTGTTAAAATTCTTCAGAAACGTCACTTTTGAAGTGTTTTCTTGTACTTTTAAGCCAATCAGATACCCTACGGGCTCGGAAAGTGCAACGAAACCATCAAATTTTAGCTAGAAACTGTATTTTTGTCGATTTTTATTGAATTTGAACTATATTTCAACGTTTTTTGATGGTTCTGAGCCACCAAACACACTTAAAGCATGCAGAATCGACTCAGAATAGGAAAAGGAGACGTTTAGGTCAATTTTATGCATTCTGGCGTTCGTAGATACAAGAAAACTGTTAAAATTCTTCAGAAACGTCACTTTTGAAGTGTTTTCTTGTACTTTTAAGCCAATCAGATACCCTACGGGCTCGGAAAGTGCAACGAAACCATCAAATTTTAGCTAGAAACTGTATTTTTGTCGATTTTTATTGAATTTGAACTATATTTCAACGTTTTTTGATGGTTCTGAGCCACCAAACACACTTAAAGCATGCAGAATCGACTCAGAATAGGAAAAGGAGACGTTTAGGTCAATTTTATGCATTCTGGCGTTCGTAGATACAAGAAAACTGTTAAAATTCTTCAGAAACGTCACTTTTGAAGTGTTTTCTTGTACTTTTAAGCCAATCAGATACCCTACGGGCTCGGAAAGTGCAACGAAACCATCAAATTTTAGCTAGAAACTGTATTTTTGTCGATTTTTATTGAATTTGAACTATATTTCAACGTTTTTTGATGGTTCTGAGCCACCAAACACACTTAAAGCATGCAGAATCGACTCAGAATAGGAAAAGGAGACGTTTAGGTCAATTTTATGCATTCTGGCGTTCGTAGATACAAGAAAACTGTTAAAATTCTTCAGAAACGTCACTTTTGAAGTGTTTTCTTGTACTTTTAAGCCAATCAGATACCCAACGGGCTCGGAAAGTGCAACGAAACCATCAAATTTTAGCTAGAAACTGTATTTTTTTCGATTTTTATTGAATTTGAACTATATTTCAACGTTTTTTGATGGTTCTGAGCCACCAAACACACTTAAAGCATGCAGAATCGACTCAGAATAGGAAAAGGAGACGTTTAGGTCAATTTTATGCATTCTGGCGTTCGTAGATACAAGAAAACTGTTAAAATTCTTCAGAAACGTCACTTTTGAAGTGTTTTCTTGTACTTTTAAGCCAATCAGATACCCTACGGGCTCGGAAAGTGCAACGAAACCATCAAATTTTAGCTAGAAACTGTATTTTTGTCGATTTTTATTGAATTTGAACTATATTTCAACGTTTTTTGATGGTTCTGAGCCACCAAACACACTTAAAGCATGCAGAATCGACTCAGAATAGGAAAAGGAGACGTTTAGGTCAATTTTATGCATTCTGGCGTTCGTAGATACAAGAAAACTGTTAAAATTCTTCAGAAACGTCACTTTTGAAGTGTTTTCTTGTACTTTTAAGCCAATCAGATACCCTACGGGCTCGGAAAGTGCAACGAAACCATCAAATTTTAGCTAGAAACTGTATTTTTGTCGATTTTTATTGAATTTGAACTATATTTCAACGTTTTTTGATGGTTCTGAGCCACCAAACACACTTAAAGCATGCAGAATCGACTCAGAATAGGAAAAGGAGACGTTTAGGTCAATTTTATGCATTCTGGCGTTCGTGGATACAAGAAAACTGTTAAAATTCTTCAGAAACGTCACTTTTGAAGTGTTTTCTTGTACTTTTAAGCCAATCAGATACCCTACGGGCTCGGAAAGTGCAACGAAACCATCAAATTTTAGCTAGAAACTGTATTTTTGTCGATTTTTATTGAATTTGAACTATATTTCAACGTTTTTTGATGGTTCTGAGCCACCAAACACACTTAAAGCATGCAGAATCGACTCAGAATAGGAAAAGGAGACGTTTAGGTCAATTTTATGCATTCTGGCGTTCGTAGATACAAGAAAACTGTTAAAATTCTTCAGAAACGTCACTTTTGAAGTGTTTTCTTGTACTTTTAAGCCAATCAGATACCCTACGGGCTCGGAAAGTGCAACGAAACCATCAAATTTTAGCTAGAAACTGTATTTTTGTCGATTTTTATTGAATTTGAACTATATTTCAAAGTTTTTTGATGGTTCTGAGCCACCAAACACACTTAAAGCATGCAGAATCGACTCAGAATAGGAAAAGGAGACGTTTAGGTCAATTTTATGCATTCTGGCGTTCGTAGATACAAGAAAACTGTTAAAATTCTTCAGAGACGTCACTTTTGAAGTGTTTTCTTGTAATTTTAAGCCAATCAGATACCCAACGGGCTCGGAAAGTGCAACGAAACCATCAAATTTTAGCTAGAAACTGTATTTTTGTCGATTTTTATTGAATTTGAACTATATTTCAACGTTTTTTGATGGTTCTGAGCCACCAAACACACTTAAAGCATGCAGAATCGACTCAGAATAGGAAAAGGAGACGTTTAGGTCAACTTTATGCATTCTGGCGTTCGTAGATACAAGAAAACTGTTAAAATTCTTCAGAAACGTCACTTTTGAAGTGTTTTCTTGTACTTTTAAGCCAATCAGATACCCTACGGGCTCGGAAAGTGCAACGAAACCATCAAATTTTAGCTAGAAACTGTATTTTTGTCGATTTTTATTGAATTTGAACTATATTTCAAAGTTTTTTGATGGTTCTGAGCCACCAAACACACTTAAAGCATGCAGAATCGACTCAGAATAGGAAAAGGAGACGTTTAGGTCAATTTTATGCATTCTGGCGTTCGTAGATACAAGAAAACTGTTAAAATTCTTCAGAAACGTCACTTTTGAAGTGTTTTCTTGTACTTTTAAGCCAATCAGATACCCTACGGGCTCGGAAAGTGCAACGAAACCATCAAATTTTAGCTAGAAACTGTATTTTTGTCGATTTTTATTGAATTTGAACTATATTTCAACGTTTTTTGATGGTTCTGAGCCACCAAACACACTTAAAGCATGCAGAATCGACTCAGAATAGGAAAAGGAGACGTTTAGGTCAATTTTATGCATTCTGGCGTTCGTAGATACAAGAAAACTTAAAATTCTTCAGAAACGTCACTTTTGAAGTGTTTTCTTGTACTTTTAAGCCAATCAGATACCCTACGGGCTCGGAAAGTGCAACGAAACCATCAAATTTTAGCTAGAAACTGTATTTTTGTCGATTTTTATTGAATTTGAACTATATTTCAACGTTTTTTGATGGTTCTGAGCCACCAAACACACTTAAAGCATGCAGAATCGACTCAGAATAGGAAAAGAAGACGTTTAGGTCAATTTTATGCATTCTGGCGTTCGTAGATACAAGAAAACTGTTAAAATTCTTCAGAAACGTCACTTTTGAAGTGTTTTCTTGTACTTTTAAGCCAATCAGATACCCAACGGGCTCGGAAAGTGCAACGAAACCATCAAATTTTAGCTAGAAACTGTATTTTTGTCGATTTTTATTGAATTTGAACTATATTTCAACGTTTTTTGATGGTTCTGAGCCACCAAACACACTTAAAGCATGCAGAATCGACTCAGAATAGGAAAAGGAGACGTTTAGGTCAATTTTATGCATTCTGGCGTTCGTAGATACAAGAAAACTGTTAAAATTCTTCAGAAACGTCACTTTTGAAGTGTTTTCTTGTACTTTTAAGCTAATCAGATACCCTACGGGCTCGGAAAGTGCAACGAAACCATCAAATTTTAGCTAGAAACTGTATTTTTGTCGATTTTTATTGAATTTGAACTATATTTCAACGTTTTTTGATGGTTCTGAGCCACCAAACACACTTAAAGCATGCAGAATCGAGTCAGAATAGGAAAAGGAGACGTTTAGGTCAATTTTATGCATTCTGGCGTTCGTAGATACAAGAAAACTGTTAAAATTCTTCAGAAACGTCACTTTTGAAGTGTTTTCTTGTACTTTTAAGCCAATCAGATACCCTACGGGCTCGGAAAGTGCAACGAAACCATCAAATTTTAGCTAGAAACTGTATTTTTGTCGATTTTTATTGAATTTGAACTATATTTCAACGTTTTTTGATGGTTCTGAGCCACCAAACACACTTAAAGCATACAGAATCGACTCAGAATAGGAAAAGGAGACGTTTAGGTCAATTTTATGCATTCTGGCGTTCGTAGATACAAGAAAACTGTTAAAATTCTTCAGAAACGTCACTTTTGAAGTGTTTTCTTGTACTTTTAAGCCAATCAGATACCCTACGGGCTCGGAAAGTGCAACGAAACCATCAAATTTTAGCTAGAAACTGTATTTTTGTCGATTTTTATTGAATTTGAACTATATTTCAACGTTTTTTGATGGTTCTGAGCCACCAAACACACTTAAAGCATGCAGAATCGACTCAGAATAGGAAAAGGAGACGTTTAGGTCAATTTTATGCATTCTGGCGTTCGTAGATACAAGAAAACTGTTAAAATTCTTCAGAAACGTCACTTTTGAAGTGTTTTCTTGTACTTTTAAGCCAATCAGATACCCTACGGGCTCGGAAAGTGCAACGAAACCATCAAATTTTAGCTAGAAACTGTATTTTTGTCGATTTTTATTGAATTTGAACTATATTTCAACGTTTTTTGATGGTTCTGAGCCACCAAACACACTTAAAGCATGCAGAATCGACTCAGAATAGGAAAAGGAGACGTTTAGGTCAATTTTATGCATTCTGGCGTTCGTAGATACAAGAAAACTGTTAAAATTCTTCAGAAACGTCACTTTTGAAGTGTTTTCTTGTACTTTTAAGCCAATCAGATACCCTACGGGCTCGGAAAGTGCAACGAAACCATCAAATTTTAGCTAGAAACTGTATTTTTGTCGATTTTTATTGAATTTGAACTATATTTCAACGTTTTTTGATGGTTCTGAGCCACCAAACACACTTAAAGCATGCAGAATCGACTCAGAATAGGAAAAGGAGACGTTTAGGTCAATTTTATGCATTCTGGCGTTCGTAGATACAAGAAAACTGTTAAAATTCTTCAGAAACGTCACTTTTGAAGTGTTTTCTTGTACTTTTAAGCCAATCAGATACCCTACGGGCTCGGAAAGTGCAACGAAACCATCAAATTTTAGCTAGAAACTGTATTTTTGTCGATTTTTATTGAATTTGAACTATATTTCAACGTTTTTTGATGGTTCTGAGCCACCAAACACACTTAAAGCATGCAGAATCGACTCAGAATAGGAAAAGGAGACGTTTAGGTCAATTTTATGCATTCTGGCGTTCGTAGATACAAGAAAACTGTTAAAATTCTTCAGAAACGTCACTTTTGAAGTGTTTTCTTGTACTTTTAAGCCAATCAGATACCCTACGGGCTCGGAAAGTGCAACGAAACCATCAAATTTTAGCTAGAAACTGTATTTTTGTCGATTTTTATTGAATTTGAACTATATTTCAACGTTTTTTGATGGTTCTGAGCCACCAAACACACTTAAAGCATGCAGAATCGACTCAGAATAGGAAAAGGAGACGTTTAGGTCAATTTTATGCATTCTGGCGTTCGTAGATACAAGAAAACTGTTAAAATTCTTCAGAAACGTCACTTTTGAAGTGTTTTCTTGTACTTTTAAGCCAATCAGATACCCAACGGGCTCGGAAAGTGCAACGAAACCATCAAATTTTAGCTAGAAACTGTATTTTTTTCGATTTTTATTGAATTTGAACTATATTTCAACGTTTTTTGATGGTTCTGAGCCACCAAACACACTTAAAGCATGCAGAATCGACTCAGAATAGGAAAAGGAGACGTTTAGGTCAATTTTATGCATTCTGGCGTTCGTAGATACAAGAAAACTGTTAAAATTCCTCAGAAACGTCACTTTTGAAGTGTTTTCTTGTACTTTTAAGCCAATCAGATACCCTACGGGCTCGGAAAGTGCAACGAAACCATCAAATTTTAGCTAGAAACTGTATTTTTGTCGATTTTTATTGAATTTGAACTATATTTCAACGTTTTTTGATGGTTCTGAGCCACCAAACACACTTAAAGCATGCAGAATCGACTCAGAATAGGAAAAGGAGACGTTTAGGTCAATTTTATGCATTCTGGCGTTCGTAGATACAAGAAAACTGTTAAAATTCTTCAGAAACGTCACTTTTGAAGTGTTTTCTTGTACTTTTAAGCCAATCAGATACCCTACGGGCTCGGAAAGTGCAACGAAACCATCAAATTTTAGCTAGAAACTGTATTTTTGTCGATTTTTATTGAATTTGAACTATATTTCAACGTTTTTTGATGGTTCTGAGCCACCAAACACACTTAAAGCATGCAGAATCGACTCAGAATAGGAAAAGGAGACGTTTAGGTCGATTTTATGCATTCTGGCGTTCGTGGATACAAGAAAACTGTTAAAATTCTTCAGAAACGTCACTTTTGAAGTGTTTTCTTGTACTTTTAAGCCAATCAGATACCCTACGGGCTCGGAAAGTGCAACGAAACCATCAAATTTTAGCTAGAAACTGTATTTTTGTCGATTTTTATTGAATTTGAACTATATTTCAACGTTTTTTGATGGTTCTGAGCCACCAAACACACTTAAAGCATGCAGAATCGTCTCAGAATAGGAAAAGGAGACGTTTAGGTCAATTTTATGCATTCTGGCGTTCGTAGATACAAGAAAACTGTTAAAATTCTTCAGAAACGTCACTTTTGAAGTGTTTTCTTGTACTTTTAAGCCAATCAGATACCCTACGGGCTCGGAAAGTGCAACGAAACCATCAAATTTTAGCTAGAAGCTGTATTTTTGTCGATTTTTATTGAATTTGAACTATATTTCAACGTTTTTTGAAGGTTCTGAGCCACCAAACACACTTAAAGCATGCAGAATCGACTCAGAATAGGAAAAGGAGACGTTTAGGTCAATTTTATGCATTCTGGCGTTCGTGGATACAAGAAAACTGTTAAAATTCTTCAGAAACGTCACTTTTGAAGTGTTTTCTTGTACTTTTAAGCCAATCAGATACCCTACGGGCTCGGAAAGTGCAACGAAACCATCAAATTTTAGCTAGAAACTGTATTTTTGTCGATTTTTATTGAATTTGAACTATATTTCAACGTTTTTTGATGGTTCTGAGCCACCAAACACACTTAAAGCATGCAGAATCGACTCAGAATAGGAAAAGGAGACGTTTAGGTCAATTTTATGCATTCTGGCGTTCGTAGATACAAGAAAACTGTTAAAATTCTTCAGAAACGTCACTTTTGAAGTGTTTTCTTGTACTTTTAAGCCAATCAGATACCCTACGGGCTCGGAAAGTGCAACGAAACCATCAAATTTTAGCTAGAAACTGTATTTTTGTCGATTTTTATTGAATTTGAACTATATTTCAACGTTTTTTGATGGTTCTGAGCCACCAAACACACTTAAAGCATGCAGAATCGACTCAGAATAGGAAAAGGAGACGTTTAGGTCAATTTTATGCATTCTGGCGTTCGTAGATACAAGAAAACTGTTAAAATTCTTCAGAAACGTCACTTTTGAAGTGTTTTCTTGTACTTTTAAGCCAATCAGATACCCTACGGGCTCGGAAAGTGCAACGAAACCATCAAATTTTAGCTAGAAACTGTATTTTTGTCGATTTTTATTGAATTTGAACTATATTTCAACGTTTTTTGATGGTTCTGAGCCACCAAACACACTTAAAGCATGCAGAATCGACTCAGAATAGGAAAAGGAGACGTTTAGGTCAATTTTATGCATTCTGGCGTTCGTAGAAACAAGAAAACTGTTAAAATTCTTCAGAAACGTCACTTTTGAAGTGTTTTCTTGTACTTTTAAGCCAATCAGATACCCTACGGGCTCGGAAAGTGCAACGAAACCATCAAATTTTAGCTAGAAACTGTATTTTTGTCGATTTTTATTGAATTTGAACTATATTTCAACGTTTTTTGATGGTTCTGAGCCACCAAACACACTTAAAGCATGCAGAATCGACTCAGAATAGGAAAAGGAGACGTTTAGGTCAATTTTATGCATTCTGGCGTTCGTAGATACAAGAAAACTGTTAAAATTCTTCAGAAACGTCACTTTTGAAGTGTTTTCTTGTACTTTTAAGCCAATCAGATACCCAACGGGCTCGGAAAGTGCAACGAAACCATCAAATTTTAGCTAGAAACTGTATTTTTGTCGATTTTTATTGAATTTGAACTATATTTCAACGAATTTGAACTATATTTCAACGTTTTTTGATGGTTCTGAGCCACCAAACACACTTAAAGCATGCAGAATCGACTCAGAATAGGAAAAGGAGACGTTTAGGTCAATTTTATGCATTCTGGCGTTCGTAGATACAAGAAAACTGTTAAAATTCTTCAGAAACGTCACTTTTGAAGTGTTTTATTGTACTTTTAAGCCAATCAGATACCCTACGGGCTCGGAAAGTGCAACGAAACCATCAAATTTTAGCTAGAAACTGTATTTTTGTCGATTTTTATTGAATTTGAACTATATTTCAACGTTTTTTGATGGTTCTGAGCCACCAAACACACTTAAAGCATGCAGAATCGACTCAGAATAGGAAAAGGAGACGTTTAGGTCAATTTTATGCATTCTGGCGTTCGTAGATACAAGAAAACTGTTAAAATTCTTCAGAAACGTCACTTTTGAAGTGTTTTCTTGTACTTTTAAGCCAATCAGATACCCAACGGGCTCGGAAAGTGCAACGAAACCATCAAATTTTAGCTAGAAACTGTATTTTTGTCGATTTTTATTGAATTTGAACTATATTTCAACGTTTTTTGATGGTTCTGAGAAAAGGAGACGTTTAGGTCAATTTTATGCATTCTGGCGTTCGTAGATACAAGAAAACTGTTAAAATTCTTCAGAAACGTCACTTTTGAAGTGTTTTCTTGTACTTTTAAGCCAATCAGATACCCTACGGGCTCGGAAAGTGCAACGAAACCATCAAATTTTAGCTAGAAACTGTATTTTTGTCGATTTTTATTGAATTTGAACTATATTTCAACGTTTTTTGATGGTTCTGAGCCACCAAACACACTTAAAGCATGCAGAATCGACTCAGAATAGGAAAAGGAAACGTTTAGGTCAATTTTATGCATTCTGGCGTTCGTAGATACAAGAAAACTGTTAAAATTCTTCAGAAACGTCACTTTTGAAGTGTTTTCTTGTACTTTTAAGCCAATCAGATACCCTACGGGCTCGGAAAGTGCAACGAAACCATCAAATTTTAGCTAGAAACTGTATTTTTGTCGATTTTTATTGAATTTGAACTATATTTCAACGTTTTTTGATGGTTCTGAGCCACCAAACACACTTAAAGCATGCAGAATCGACTCAGAATAGGAAAAGGAGACGTTTAGGTCAATTTTATGCATTCTGGCGTTCGTAGATACAAGAAAACTGTTAAAATTCTTCAGAAACGTCACTTTTGAAGTGTTTTCTTGTACTTTTAAGCCAATCAGATACCCTACGGGCTCGGAAAGTGCAACGAAACCATCAAATTTTAGCTAGAAACTGTATTTTTGTCGATTTTTATTGAATTTGAACTATATTTCAACGTTTTTTGATGGTTCTGAACCACCAAACACACTTAAAGCATGCAGAATCGACTCAGAATAGGAAAAGGAGACGTTTAGGTCAATTTTATGCATTCTGGCGTTCGTAGATACAAGAAAACTGTTAAAATTCTTCAGAAACGTCACTTTTGAAGTGTTTTCTTGTACTTTTAAGCCAATCAGATACCCTACGGGCTCGGAAAGTGCAACGAAACCATCAAATTTTAGCTAGAAACTGTATTTTTGTCGATTTTTATTGAATTTGAACGATATTTCAACGTTTTTTGATGGTTCTGAGCCACCAAACACACTTAAAGCATGCAGAATCGACTCAGAATAGGAAAAGGAGACGTTTAGGTCAATTTTATGCATTCTGGCGTTCGTAGATACAAGAAAACTGTTAAAATTCTTCAGAAACGTCACTTTTGAAGTGTTTTCTTGTCCTTTTAAGCCAATCAGATACCCTACGGGCTCGGAAAGTGCAACGAAACCATCAAATTTTAGCTAGAAACTGTATTTTTGTCGATTTTTATTGAATTTGAACTATATTTCAACGTTTTTTGATGGTTCTGAGCCACCAAACACACTTAAAGCATGCAGAATCGACTCAGAATAGGAAAAGGAGACGTTTAGGTCAATTTTATGCATTCTGGTGTTCGTAGATACAAGAAAACTGTTAAAATTCTTCAGAAACGTCACTTTTGAAGTGTTTTCTTGTACTTTTAAGCCAATCAGATACCCAACGGGCTCGGAAAGTGCAACGAAACCATCAAATTTTAGCTAGAAACTGTATTTTTGTCGATTTTTATTGAATTTGAACTATATTTCAACGTTTTTTGATGGTTCTGAGCCACCAAACACACTTAAAGCATGCAGAATCGACTCAGAATAGGAAAAGGAGACGTTTAGGTCAATTTTATGCATTCTGGCGTTCGTAGATACAAGAAAACTGTTAAAATTCTTCAGAAACGTCACTTTTGAAGTGTTTTCTTGTACTTTTAAGCCAATCAGATACCCAACGGGCTCGGAAAGTGCAACGAAACCATCAAATTTTAGCTAGAAACTGTATTTTTGTCGATTTTTATTGAATTTGAACTATATTTCAACGTTTTTTGATGGTTCTGAGCCACCAAACACACTTAAAGCATGCAGAATCGACTCAGAATAGGAAAAGGAGACGTTTAGGTCAATTTTATGCATTCTGGCGTTCGTAGATACAAGAAAACTGTTAAAATTCTTCAGAAACGTCACTTTTGAAGTGTTTTCTTGTACTTTTAAGCCAATCAGATACCCTACGGGCTCGGAAAGTGCAACGAAACCATCAAATTTTAGCTAGAAACTGTATTTTTGTCGATTTTTATTGAATTTGAACTATATTTCAACGAATTTGAACTATATTTCAATGTTTTTTGATGGTTCTGAGCCACCAAACACACTTAAAGCATGCAGAATCGACTCAGAATAGGAAAAGGAGACGTTTAGGTCAATTTTATGCATTCTGGCGTTCGTAGATACAAGAAAACTGTTAAAATTCTTCAGAAACGTCACTTTTGAAGTGTTTTCTTGTACTTTTAAGCCAATCAGATACCCTACGGGCTCGGAAAGTGCAACGAAACCATCAAATTTTAGCTAGAAACTGTATTTTTGTCGATTTTTATTGAATTTGAACTATATTTCAACATTTTTTGATGGTTCTGAGCCACCAAACACACTTAAAGCATGCAGAATCGACTCAGAATAGGAAAAGGAGACGTTTAGGTCAATTTTATGCATTCTGGCGTTCGTAGATACAAGAAAACTGTTAAAATTCTTCAGAAACGTCACTTTTGAAGTGTTTTCTTGTCCTTTTAAGCCAATCAGATACCCTACGGGCTCGGAAAGTGCAACGAAACCATCAAATTTTAGCTAGAAACTGTATTTTTGTCGATTTTTATTGAATTTGAACTATATTTCAACGTTTTTTGATGGTTCTGAACCACCAAACACACTTAAAGCATGCAGAATCGACTCAGAATAGGAAAAGGAGACGTTTAGGTCAATTTTATGCATTCTGGCGTTCGTAGATACAAGAAAACTGTTAAAATTCTTCAGAAACGTCACTTTTGAAGTGTTTTCTTGTACTTTTAAGCCAATCAGATACCCTACGGGCTCGGAAAGTGCAACGAAACCATCAAATTTTAGCTAGAAACTGTATTTTTGTCGATTTTTATTGAATTTGAACGATATTTCAACGTTTTTTGATGGTTCTGAGCCACCAAACACACTTAAAGCATGCAGAATCGACTCAGAATAGGAAAAGGAGACGTTTAGGTCAATTTTATGCATTCTGGCGTTCGTAGATACAAGAAAACTGTTAAAATTCTTCAGAAACGTCACTTTTGAAGTGTTTTCTTGTCCTTTTAAGCCAATCAGATACCCTACGGGCTCGGAAAGTGCAACGAAACCATCAAATTTTAGCTAGAAACTGTATTTTTGTCGATTTTTATTGAATTTGAACTATATTTCAACGTTTTTTGATGGTTCTGAGCCACCAAACACACTTAAAGCATGCAGAATCGACTCAGAATAGGAAAAGGAGACGTTTAGGTCAATTTTATGCATTCTGGTGTTCGTAGATACAAGAAAACTGTTAAAATTCTTCAGAAACGTCACTTTTGAAGTGTTTTCTTGTACTTTTAAGCCAATCAGATACCCAACGGGCTCGGAAAGTGCAACGAAACCATCAAATTTTAGCTAGAAACTGTATTTTTGTCGATTTTTATTGAATTTGAACTATATTTCAACGTTTTTTGATGGTTCTGAGCCACCAAACACACTTAAAGCATGCAGAATCGACTCAGAATAGGAAAAGGAGACGTTTAGGTCAATTTTATGCATTCTGGCGTTCGTAGATACAAGAAAACTGTTAAAATTCTTCAGAAACGTCACTTTTGAAGTGTTTTCTTGTACTTTTAAGCCAATCAGATACCCAACGGGCTCGGAAAGTGCAACGAAACCATCAAATTTTAGCTAGAAACTGTATTTTTGTCGATTTTTATTGAATTTGAACTATATTTCAACGTTTTTTGATGGTTCTGAGCCACCAAACACACTTAAAGCATGCAGAATCGACTCAGAATAGGAAAAGGAGACGTTTAGGTCAATTTTATGCATTCTGGCGTTCGTAGATACAAGAAAACTGTTAAAATTCTTCAGAAACGTCACTTTTGAAGTGTTTTCTTGTACTTTTAAGCCAATCAGATACCCTACGGGCTCGGAAAGTGCAACGAAACCATCAAATTTTAGCTAGAAACTGTATTTTTGTCGATTTTTATTGAATTTGAACTATATTTCAACGAATTTGAACTATATTTCAATGTTTTTTGATGGTTCTGAGCCACCAAACACACTTAAAGCATGCAGAATCGACTCAGAATAGGAAAAGGAGACGTTTAGGTCAATTTTATGCATTCTGGCGTTCGTAGATACAAGAAAACTGTTAAAATTCTTCAGAAACGTCACTTTTGAAGTGTTTTCTTGTACTTTTAAGCCAATCAGATACCCTACGGGCTCGGAAAGTGCAACGAAACCATCAAATTTTAGCTAGAAACTGTATTTTTGTCGATTTTTATTGAATTTGAACTATATTTCAACATTTTTTGATGGTTCTGAGCCACCAAACACACTTAAAGCATGCAGAATCGACTCAGAATAGGAAAAGGAGACGTTTAGGTCAATTTTATGCATTCTGGCGTTCGTAGATACAAGAAAACTGTTAAAATTCTTCAGAAACGTCACTTTTGAAGTGTTTTCTTGTCCTTTTAAGCCAATCAGATACCCTACGGGCTCGGAAAGTGCAACGAAACCATCAAATTTTAGCTAGAAACTGTATTTTTGTCGATTTTTATTGAATTTGAACTATATTTCAACGTTTTTTGATGGTTCTGAGCCACCAAACACACTTAAAGCATGGAGAATCGACTCAGAATAGGAAAAGGAGACGTTTAGGTCAATTTTATGCATTCTGGCGTTCGTAGATACAAGAAAACTGTTAAAATTCTTCAGAAACGTCACTTTTGAAGTGTTTTCTTGTACTTTTAAGCCAATCAGATACCCTACGGGCTCGGAAAGTGCAACGAAACCATCAAATTTTAGCTAGAAACTGTATTTTTGTCGATTTTTATTGAATTTGAACTATATTTCAACGTTTTTTGATGGTTCTGAGCCACCAAACACACTTAAAGCATGCAGAATCGACTCAGAATAGGAAAAGGAGACGTTTAGGTCAATTTTATGCATTCTGGCGTTCGTAGATACAAGAAAACTGTTAAAATTCTTCAGAAACGTCACTTTTGAAGTGTTTTCTTGTCCTTTTAAGCCAATCAGATACCCTACGGGCTCGGAAAGTGCAACGAAACCATCAAATTTTAGCTAGAAACTGTATTTTTGTCGATTTTTATTGAATTTGAACTATATTTCAACGTTTTTTGATGGTTCTGAGCCACCAAACACACTTAAAGCATGCAGAATCGACTCAGAATAGGAAAAGGAGACGTTTAGGTCAATTTTATGCATTCTGGCGTTCGTAGATACAAGAAAACTGTTAAAATTCTTCAGAAACGTCACTTTTGAAGTGTTTTCTTGTACTTTTAAGCCAATCAGATACCCAACGGGCTCGGAAAGTGCAACGAAACCATCAAATTTTAGCTAGAAACTGTATTTTTGTCGATTTTTATTGAATTTGAACTATATTTCAACGTTTTTTGATGGTTCTGAGCCACCAAACACACTTAAAGCATGCAGAATCGACTCAGAATAGGAAAAGGAGACGTTTAGGTCAATTTTATGCATTCTGGCGTTCGTAGATACAAGAAAACTGTTAAAATTCTTCAGAAACGTCACTTTTGAAGTGTTTTCTTGTACTTTTAAGCCAATCAGATACCCTACGGGCTCGGAAAGTGCAACGAAACCATCAAATTTTAGCTAGAAACTGTATTTTTGTCGATTTTTATTGAATTTGAACTATATTTCAACGTTTTTTGATGGTTCTGAACCACCAAACACACTTAAAGCATGCAGAATCGACTCAGAATAGGAAAAGGAGACGTTTAGGTCAATTTTATGCATTCTGGCGTTCGTAGATACAAGAAAACTGTTAAAATTCTTCAGAAACGTCACTTTTGAAGTGTTTTCTTGTACTTTTAAGCCAATCAGATACCCTACGGGCTCGGAAAGTGCAACGAAACCATCAAATTTTAGCTAGAAACTGTATTTTTGTCGATTTTTATTGAATTTGAACGATATTTCAACGTTTTTTGATGGTTCTGAGCCACCAAACACACTTAAAGCATGCAGAATCGACTCAGAATAGGAAAAGGAGACGTTTAGGTCAATTTTATGCATTCTGGCGTTCGTAGATACAAGAAAACTGTTAAAATTCTTCAGAAACGTCACTTTTGAAGTGTTTTCTTGTCCTTTTAAGCCAATCAGATACCCTACGGGCTCGGAAAGTGCAACGAAACCATCAAATTTTAGCTAGAAACTGTATTTTTGTCGATTTTTATTGAATTTGAACTATATTTCAACGTTTTTTGATGGTTCTGAGCCACCAAACACACTTAAAACATGCAGAATCGACTCAGAATAGGAAAAGGAGACGTTTAGGTCAATTTTATGCATTCTGGTGTTCGTAGATACAAGAAAACTGTTAAAATTCTTCAGAAACGTCACTTTTGAAGTGTTTTCTTGTACTTTTAAGCCAATCAGATACCCAACGGGCTCGGAAAGTGCAACGAAACCATCAAATTTTAGCTAGAAACTGTATTTTTGTCGATTTTTATTGAATTTGAACTATATTTCAACGTTTTTTGATGGTTCTGAGCCACCAAACACACTTAAAGCATGCAGAATCGACTCAGAATAGGAAAAGGAGACGTTTAGGTCAATTTTATGCATTCTGGCGTTCGTAGATACAAGAAAACTGTTAAAATTCTTCAGAAACGTCACTTTTGAAGTGTTTTCTTGTACTTTTAAGCCAATCAGATACCCAACGGGCTCGGAAAGTGCAACGAAACCATCAAATTTTAGCTAGAAACTGTATTTTTGTCGATTTTTATTGAATTTGAACTATATTTCAACGTTTTTTGATGGTTCTGAGCCACCAAACACACTTAAAGCATGCAGAATCGACTCAGAATAGGAAAAGGAGACGTTTAGGTCAATTTTATGCATTCTGGCGTTCGTAGATACAAGAAAACTGTTAAAATTCTTCAGAAACGTCACTTTTGAAGTGTTTTCTTGTACTTTTAAGCCAATCAGATACCCTACGGGCTCGGAAAGTGCAACGAAACCATCAAATTTTAGCTAGAAACTGTATTTTTGTCGATTTTTATTGAATTTGAACTATATTTCAACGTTTTTTGATGGTTCTGAGCCACCAAACACACTTAAAGCATGCAGAATCGACTCAGAATAGGAAAAGGAGACGTTTAGGTCGATTTTATGCATTCTGGCGTTCGTAGATACAAGAAAACTGTTAAAATTCTTCAGAAACGTCACTTTTGAAGTGTTTTCTTGTCCTTTTAAGCCAATCAGATACCCTACGGGCTCGGAAAGTGCAACGAAACCATCAAATTTTAGCTAGAAACTGTATTTTTGTCGATTTTTATTGAATTTGAACTATATTTCAACGTTTTTTGATGGTTCTGAGCCACCAAACACACTTAAAGCATGCAGAATCGACTCAGAATAGGAAAAGGAGACGTTTAGGACAATTTTATGCGTTCTGGTGTTCGTAGATACAAGAAAACTGTTAAAATTCTTCAGAAACGTCACTTTTGAAGTGTTTTCTTGTACTTTTAAGCCAATCAGATACCCAACGGGCTCGGAAAGTGCAACGAAACCATCAAATTTTAGCTAGAAACTGTATTTTTGTCGATTTTTATTGAATTTGAACTATATTTCAACGTTTTTTGATGGTTCTGAGCCACCAAACACACTTAAAGCATGCAGAATCGACTCAGAATAGGAAAAGGAGACGTTTAGGTAATTTTATGCATTCTGGCGTTCGTAGATACAAGAAAACTGTTAAAATTCTTCAGAAACGTCACTTTTGAAGTGTTTTCTTGTACTTTTAAGCCAATCAGATACCCTACGGGCTCGGAAAGTGCAACGAAACCATCAAATTTTAGCTAGAAACTGTATTTTTGTCGATTTTTATTGAATTTGAACTATATTTCAACGTTTTTTTGATGGTTCTGAGCCACCAAACACACTTAAAGCATGCAGAATCGACTCAGAATAAGAAAAGGAGACGTTTAGGTCAATTTTATGCATTCTGGCGTTCGTAGATACAAGAAAACTGTTAAAATTCTTCAGAAACGTCACTTTTGAAGTGTTTTCTTGTACTTTTAAGCCAATCAGATACCCTACGGGCTCGGAAAGTGCAACGAAACCATCAAATTTTAGCTAGAAACTGTATTTTTGTCGATTTTTATTGAATTTGAACTATATTTCAACGTTTTTTGATGGTTCTGAGCCACCAAACACACTTAAAGCATGCAGAATCGACTCAGAATAGGAAAAGGAGACGTTTAGGTCAATTTTATGCATTCTGGCGTTCGTAGATACAAGAAAACTGTTAAAATTCTTCAGAAATGTCACTTTTGAAGTGTTTTCTTGTACTTTTAAGCCAATCAGATACCCAACGGGCTCGGAAAGTGCAACGAAACCATCAAATTTTAGCTAGAAACTGTATTTTTGTCGATTTTTATTGAATTTGAAATATATTTCAACGTTTTTTGATGGTTCTGAGCCACCAAACACACTTAAAGCATGCAGAATCGACTCAGAATAGGAAAAGGAGACGTTTAGGTCAATTTTATGCATTCTGGCGTTCGTAGATACAAGAAAACTGTTAAAATTCTTCAGAAACGTCACTTTTGAAGTGTTTTCTTGTACTTTTAAGCCAATCAGATACCCAACGGGCTCGGAAAGTGCAACGAAACCATCAAATTTTAGCTAGAAACTGTATTTTTGTCGATTTTTATTGAATTTGAACTATATTTCAACGTTTTTTGATGGTTCTGAGCCACCAAACACACTTAAAGCATGCAGAATCGACTCAGAATAGGAAAAGGAGACGTTTAGGTCAATTTTATGCATTCTGGCGTTCGTAGATACAAGAAAACTGTTAAAATTCTTCAGAAACGTCACTTTTGAAGTGTTTTCTTGTACTTTTAAGCCAATCAGATACCCAACGGGCTCGGAAAGTGCAACGAAACCATCAAATTTTAGCTAGAAACTGTATTTTTGTCGATTTTTATTGAATTTGAACTATATTTCAACGTTTTTTGATGGTTCTGAGCCACCAAACACACTTAAAGCATGCAGAATCGACTCAGAATAGGAAAAGGAGACGTTTAGGTCAATTTTATGCATTCTGGCGTTCGTAGATACAAGAAAACTGTTAAAATTCTTCAGAAACGTCACTTTTGAAGTGTTTTCTTGTACTTTTAAGCCAATCAGATACCCTACGGGCTCGGAAAGTGCAACGAAACCATCAAATTTTAGCTAGAAACTGTATTTTTGTCGATTTTTATTGAATTTGAACTATATTTCAACGTTTTTTGATGGTTCTGAGCCACCAAACACACTTAAAGCATGCAGAATCGACTCAGAATAGGAAAAGGAGACGTTTAGGTCAATTTTATGCATTCTGGTGTTCGTAGATACAAGAAAACTGTTAAAATTCTTCAGAAACGTCACTTTTGAAGTGTTTTCTTGTACTTTTAAGCCAATCAGATACCCAACGGGCTCGGAAAGTGCAACGAAACCATCAAATTTTAGCTAGAAACTGTATTTTTGTCGATTTTTATTGAATTTGAACTATATTTCAACGTTTTTTGATGGTTCTGAGCCACCAAACACATTTAAAGCATGCAGAATCGACTCAGAATAGGAAAAGGAGACGTTTAGGTCAATTTTATGCATTCTGGCGTTCGTAGATACAAGAAAACTGTTAAAATTCTTCAGAAACGTCACTTTTGAAGTGTTTTCTTGTACTTTTAAGCCAATCAGATACCCCACGGGCTCGGAAAGTGCAACGAAACCATCAAATTTTAGCTAGAAACTGTATTTTTGTCGATTTTTATTGAATTTGAACTATATTTCAACGTTTTTTGATGGTTCTGAGCCACCAAACACACTTAAAGCATGCAGAATCGACTCAGAATAAGAAAAGGAGACGTTTAGGTCAATTTTATGCATTCTGGCGTTCGTAGATACAAGAAAACTGTTAAAATTCTTCAGAAACGTCACTTTTGAAGTGTTTTCTTGTACTTTTAAGCCAATCAGATACCCTACGGGCTCGGAAAGTGCAACGAAACCATCAAATTTTAGCTAGAAACTGTATTTTTGTCGATTTTTATTGAATTTGAACTATATTTCAACGTTTTTTGATGGTTCTGAGCCACCAAACACACTTAAAGCATGCAGAATCGACTCAGAATAGGAAAAGGAGACGTTTAGGTCAATTTTATGCATTCTGGCGTTCGTAGATACAAGAAAACTGTTAAAATTCTTCAGAAACGTCACTTTTGAAGTGTTTTCTTGTACTTTTAAGCCAATCAGATACCCTACGGGCTCGGAAAGTGCAACGAAACCATCAAATTTTAGCTAGAAACTGTATTTTTGTCGATTTTTATTGAATTTGAACTATATTTCAACGTTTTTTGATGGTTCTGAGCCACCAAACACACTTAAAGCATGCAGAATCGACTCAGAATAGGAAAAGGAGACGTTTAGGTCAATTTTATGCATTCTGGCGTTCGTAGATACAAGAAAACTGTTAAAATTCTTCAGAAACGTCACTTTTGAAGTGTTTTCTTGTACTTTTAAGCCAATCAGATACCCTACGGGCTCGGAAAGTGCAACGAAACCATCAAATTTTAGCTAGAAACTGTATTTTTGTCGATTTTTATTGAATTTGAACTATATTTCAACGTTTTTTGATGGTTCTGAGCCACCAAACACACTTAAAGCATGCAGAATCGACTCAGAATAGGAAAAGGAGACGTTTAGGTCAATTTTATGCATTCTGGCGTTCGTAGATACAAGAAAACTGTTAAAATTCTTCAGAAACGTCACTTTTGAAGTGTTTTCTTGTACTTTTAAGCCAATCAGATACCCTACGGGCTCGGAAAGTGCAACGAAACCATCAAATTTTAGCTAGAAACTGTATTTTTGTCGATTTTTATTGAATTTGAACTATATTTCAACGTTTTTTGATGGTTCTGAGCCACCAAACACACTTAAAGCATGCAGAATCGACTCAGAATAGGAAAAGGAGACGTTTAGGTCAATTTTATGCATTCTGGCGTTCGTAGATACAAGAAAACTGTTAAAATTCTTCAGAAACGTCACTTTTGAAGTGTTTTCTTGTACTTTTAAGCCAATCAGATACCCTACGGGCTCGGAAAGTGCAACGAAACCATCAAATTTTAGCTAGAAACTGTATTTTTGTCGATTTTTATTGAATTTGAACTATATTTCAACGTTTTTTGATGGTTCTGAGCCACCAAACACACTTAAAGCATGCAGAATCGACTCAGAATAGGAAAAGGAGACGTTTAGGTCAATTTTATGCATTCTGGCGTTCGTAGATACAAGAAAACTGTTAAAATTCTTCAGAAACGTCACTTTTGAAGTGTTTTCTTGTACTTTTAAGCCAATCAGATACCCTACGGGCTCGGAAAGTGCAACGAAACCATCAAATTTTAGCTAGAAACTGTATTTTTGTCGATTTTTATTGAATTTGAACTATATTTCAACGTTTTTTGATGGTTCTGAGCCACCAAACACACTTAAAGCATGCAGAATCGACTCAGAATAGCAAAAGGAGACGTTTAGGTCAATTTTATGCATTCTGGCGTTCGTAGATACAAGAAAACTGTTAAAATTCTTCAGAAACGTCACTTTTGAAGTGTTTTCTTGTACTTTTAAGCCAATCAGATACCCTACGGGCTCGGAAAGTGCAACGAAACCATCAAATTTTAGCTAGAAACTGTATTTTTGTCGATTTTTATTGAATTTGAACTAAATTTCAACGTTTTTTGATGGTTCTGAGCCACCAAACACACTTTAAGCATGCAGAATCGACTCAGAATAGGAAAAGGAGACGTTTAGGTCAATTTTATGCATTCTGGCGTTCGTAGATACAAGAAAACTGTTAAAATTCTTCAGAAACGTCACTTTTGAAGTGTTTTCTTGTACTTTTAAGCCAATCAGATACCCAACGGGCTCGGAAAGTGCAACGAAACCATCAAATTTTAGCTAGAAACTGTATTTTTGTCGATTTTTATTGAATTTGAACTATATTTCAACGTTTTTTGATGGTTCTGAGCCACCAAACACACTTAAAGCATGCAGAATCGACTCAGAATAGGAAAAGGAGACGTTTAGGTCAATTTTATGCATTCTGGCGTTCGTAGATACAAGAAAACTGTTAAAATTCTTCAGAAACGTCACTTTTGAAGTGTTTTCTTGTACTTTTAAGCCAATCAGATACCCTACGGGCTCGGAAAGTGCAACGAAACCATCAAATTTTAGCTAGAAACTGTATTTTTGTCGATTTTTATTGAATTTGAACTATATTTCAACGTTTTTTGATGGTTCTGAGCCACCAAACACACTTAAAGCATGCAGAATCGACTCAGAATAGCAAAAGGAGACGTTTAGGTCAATTTTATGCATTCTGGCGTTCGTAGATACAAGAAAACTGTTAAAATTCTTCAGAAACGTCACTTCTGAAGTGTTTTCTTGTACTTTTAAGCCAATCAGATACCCTACGGGCTCGGAAAGTGCAACGAAACCATCAAATTTTAGCTAGAAACTGTATTTTTGTCGATTTTTATTGAATTTGAACTATATTTCAACGTTTTTTGATGGTTCTGAGCCACCAAACACACTTAAAGCATGCAGAATCGACTCAGAATAGGAAAAGGAGACGTTTAGGTCAATTTTATGCATTCTGGCGTTCGTAGATACAAGAAAACTGTTAAAATTCTTCAAAAACGTCACTTTTGAAGTGTTTTCTTGTACTTTTAAGCCAATCAGATACCCTACGGGCTCGGAAAGTGCAACGAAACCATCAAATTTTAGCTAGAAACTGTATTTTTGTCGATTTTTATTGAATTTGAACTATATTTCAACGTTTTTTGATGGTTCTGAGCCACCAAACACACTTAAAGCATGCAGAATCGACTCAGAATAGGAAAAGGAGACGTTTAGGTCAATTTTATGCATTCTGGCGTTCGTAGATACAAGAAAACTGTTAAAATTCTTCAGAAACGTCACTTTTGAAGTGTTTTCTTGTACTTTTAAGCCAATCAGATACCCTACGGGCTCGGAAAGTGCAACGAAACCATCAAATTTTAGCTAGAAACTGTATTTTTGTCGATTTTTATTGAATTTGAACTATATTTCAACGTTTTTTGATGGTTCTGAGCCACCAAACACACTTAAAGCATGCAGAATCGACTCAGAATAGGAAAAGGAGACGTTTTGGTCAATTTTATGCATTCTGGCGTTCGTAGATACAAGAAAACTGTTAAAATTCTTCAGAAACGTCACTTTTGAAGTGTTTTCTTGTACTTTTAAGCCAATCAGATATCTTACGGGCTCGGAAAGTGCAACGAAACCATCAAATTTTAGCTAGAAACTGTATTTTTGTCGATTTTTATTGAATTTGAACTATATTTCAACGTTTTTTGATGGTTCTGAGCCACCAAACACACTTAAAGCATGCAGAATCGACTCAGAATAGGAAAAGGAGACGTTTAGATCAATTTTATGCATTCTGGCGTTCGTAGATACAAGAAAACTGTTAAAATTCTTCAGAAACGTCACTTTTGAAGTGTTTTCTTGTACTTTTAAGCCAATCAGATACCCAACGGGCTCGGAAAGTGCAACGAAACCATCAAATTTTAGCTAGAAACTGTATTTTTGTCGATTTTTATTGAATTTGAACTAAATTTCAACGTTTTTTGATGGTTCTGAGCCACCAAACACACTTTAAGCATGCAGAATCGACTCAGAATAGGAAAAGGAGACGTTTAGGTCAATTTTATGCATTCTGGCGTTCGTAGATACAAGAAAACTGTTAAAATTCTTCAGAAACGTCACTTTTGAAGTGTTTTCTTGTACTTTTAAGCCAATCAGATACCCAACGGGCTCGGAAAGTGCAACGAAACCATCAAATTTTAGCTAGAAACTGTATTTTTGTCGATTTTTATTGAATTTGAACTATATTTCAACGTTTTTTGATGGTTCTGAGCCACCAAACACACTTAAAGCATGCAGAATCGACTCAGAATAGGAAAAGGAGACGTTTAGGTCAATTTTATGCATTCTGGCGTTCGTAGATACAAGAAAACTGTTAAAATTCTTCAGAAACGTCACTTTTGAAGTGTTTTCTTGTACTTTTAAGCCAATCAGATACCCTACGGGCTCGGAAAGTGCAACGAAACCATCAAATTTTAGCTAGAAACTGTATTTTTGTCGATTTTTATTGAATTTGAACTATATTTCAACGTTTTTTGATGGTTCTGAGCCACCAAACACACTTAAAGCATGCAGAATCGACTCAGAATAGGAAAAGGAGACGTTTAGGTCAATTTTATGCATTCTGGCGTTCGTAGATACAAGAAAACTGTTAAAATTCTTCAGAAACGTCACTTTTGAAGTGTTTTCTTGTACTTTTAAGCCAATCAGATACCCTACGGGCTCGGAAAGTGCAACGAAACCATCAAATTTTAGCTAGAAACTGTATTTTTGTTGATTTTTATTGAATTTGAACTATATTTCAACGTTTTTTGATGGTTCTGAGCCACCAAACACACTTAAAGCATGCAGAATCGACTCAGAATAGGAAAAGGAGACGTTTAGGTCAATTTTATGCATTCTGGCGTTCGTAGATACAAGAAAACTGTTAAAATTCTTCAGAAACGTCACTTTTGAAGTGTTTTCTTGTACTTTTGAGCCAATCAGATACCCTACGGGCTCGGAAAGTGCAACGAAACCATCAAATTTTAGCTAGAAACTGTATTTTTGTCGATTTTTATTGAATTTGAACTATATTTCAACGTTTTTTGATGGTTCTGAGCCACCAAACACACTTAAAGCATGCAGAATCGACTCAGAATAGGAAAAGGAGACGTTTAGGTCAATTTTATGCATTCTGGCGTTCGTAGATACAAGAAAACTGTTAAAATTCTTCAGAAACGTCACTTTTGAAGTGTTTTCTTTTACTTTTAAGCCAATCAGATACCCTACGGGCTCGGAAAGTGCAACGAAACCATCAAATTTTAGCTAGAAACTGTATTTTTGTCGATTTTTATTGAATTTGAACTATATTTCAACGTTTTTTGATGGTTCTGAGCCACCAAACACACTTAAAGCATGCAGAATCGACTCAGAATAGGAAAAGGAGACGTTTAGGTCAATTTTATGCATTCTGGCGTTCGTAGATACAAGAAAACTGTTAAAATTCTTCAGAAACGTCACTTTTGAAGTGTTTTCTTGTACTTTTAAGCCAATCAGATACCCTACGGGCTCGGAAAGTGCAACGAAACCATCAAATTTTAGCTAGAAACTGTATTTTTGTCGATTTTTATTGAATTTGAACTATATTTCAACGTTTTTTGATGGTTCTGAGCCACCAAACACACTTAAAGCATGCAGAATCGACTCAGAATAGAAAAGGAGACGTTTAGGTCAATTTTATGCATTCTGGCGTTCGTAGATACAAGAAAACTGTTAAAATTCTTCAGAAACGTCACTTTTGAAGTGTTTTCTTGTACTTTTAAGCCAATCAGATACCCAACGGGCTCGGAAAGTGCAACGAAACCATCAAATTTTAGCTAGAAACTGTATTTTTGTCGATTTTTATTGAATTTGAACTAAATTTCAACGTTTTTTGATGGTTCTGAGCCACCAAACACACTTTAAGCATGCAGAATCGACTCAGAATAGGAAAAGGAGACGTTTAGGTCAATTTTATGCATTCTGGCGTTCGTAGATACAAGAAAACTGTTAAAATTCTTCAGAAACGTCACTTTTGAAGTGTTTTCTTGTACTTTTAAGCCAATCAGATACCCAACGGGCTCGGAAAGTGCAACGAAACCATCAAATTTTAGCTAGAAACTGTATTTTTGTCGATTTTTATTGAATTTGAACTATATTTCAACGTTTTTTGATGGTTCTGAGCCACCAAACACACTTAAAGCATGCAGAATCGACTCAGAATAGGAAAAGGAGACGTTTAGGTCAATTTTATGCATTCTGGCGTTCGTAGATACAAGAAAACTGTTAAAATTCTTCAGAAACGTCACTTTTGAAGTGTTTTCTTGTACTTTTAAGCCAATCAGATACCCTACGGGCTCGGAAAGTGCAACGAAACCATCAAATTTTAGCTAGAAACTGTATTTTTGTCGATTTTTATTGAATTTGAACTATATTTCAACGTTTTTTGATGGTTCTGAGCCACCAAACACACTTAAAGCATGCAGAATCGACTCAGAATAGGCAAAAGGAGACGTTTAGGTCAATTTTATGCATTCTGGCGTTCGTAGATACAAGAAAACTGTTAAAATTCTTCAGAAACGTCACTTCTGAAGTGTTTTCTTGTACTTTTAAGCCAATCAGATACCCTACGGGCTCGGAAAGTGCAACGAAACCATCAAATTTTAGCTAGAAACTGTATTTTTGTCGATTTTTATTGAATTTGAACTATATTTCAACGTTTTTTGATGGTTCTGAGCCACCAAACACACTTAAAGCATGCAGAATCGACTCAGAATAGGAAAAGGAGACGTTTAGGTCAAATTTATGCATTCTGGCGTTCGTAGATACAAGAAAACTGTTAAAATTCTTCAAAAACGTCACTTTTGAAGTGTTTTCTTGTACTTTTAAGCCAATCAGATACCCTACGGGCTCGGAAAGTGCAACGAAACCATCAAATTTTAGCTAGAAACTGTATTTTTGTCGATTTTTATTGAATTTGAACTATATTTCAACGTTTTTTGATGGTTCTGAGCCACCAAACACACTTAAAGCATGCAGAATCGACTCAGAATAGGAAAAGGAGACGTTTAGGTCAATTTTATGCATTCTGGCGTTCGTAGATACAAGAAAACTGTTAAAATTCTTCAGAAACGTCACTTTTGAAGTGTTTTCTTGTACTTTTAAGCCAATCAGATACCCTACGGGCTCGGAAAGTGCAACGAAACCATCAAATTTTAGCTAGAAACTGTATTTTTGTCGATTTTTATTGAATTTGAACTATATTTCAACGTTTTTTGATGGTTCTGAGCCACCAAACACACTTAAAGCATGCAGAATCGACTCAGAATAGGAAAAGGAGACGTTTAGGTCAATTTTATGCATTCTGGCGTTCGTAGATACAAGAAAACTGTTAAAATTCTTCAGAAACGTCACTTTTGAAGTGTTTTCTTGTACTTTTAAGCCAATCAGATACCCTACGGGCTCGGAAAGTGCAACGAAACCATCAAATTTTAGCTAGAAACTGTATTTTTGTCGATTTTTATTGAATTTGAACTATATTTCAACGTTTTTTGATGGTTCTGAGCCACCAAACACACTTAAAGCATGCAGAATCGACTCAGAATAGGAAAAGGAGACGTTTAGGTCAATTTTATGCATTCTGGCGTTCGTAGATACAAGAAAACTGTTAAAATTCTTCAGAAACGTCACTTTTGAAGTGTTTTCTTGTACTTTTAAGCCAATCAGGATACCCTACGGGCTCGGAAAGTGCAACGAAACCATCAAATTTTAGCTAGAAACTGTATTTTTGTCGATTTTTATTGAATTTGAACTATATTTCAACGTTTTTTGATGGTTCTGAGCCACCAAACACACTTAAAGCATGCAGAATCGACTCAGAATAGGAAAAGGAGACGTTTAGATCAATTTTATGCATTCTGGCGTTCGTAGATACAAGAAAACTGTTAAAATTCTTCAGAAACGTCACTTTTGAAGTGTTTTCTTGTACTTTTAAGCCAATCAGATACCCTACGGGCTCGGAAAGTGCAACGAAACCATCAAATTTTAGCTAGAAACTGTATTTTTGTCGATTTTTATTGAATTTGAACTATATTTCAACGTTTTTTGATGGTTCTGAGCCACCAAACACACTTAAAGCATGCAGAATCGACTCAGAATAGGAAAAGGAGACGTTTAGGTCAATTTTATGCATTCTGGCGTTCGTAGATACAAGAAAACTGTTAAAATTCTTCAGAAACGTCACTTTTGAAGTGTTTTCTTGTACTTTTAAGCCAATCAGATACCCTACGGGCTCGGAAAGTGCAACGAAACCATCAAATTTTAGCTAGAAACTGTATTTTTGTTGATTTTTATTGAATTTGAACTATATTTCAACGTTTTTTGATGGTTCTGAGCCACCAAACACACTTAAAGCATGCAGAATCGACTCAGAATAGGAAAAGGAGACGTTTAGGTCAATTTTATGCATTCTGGCGTTCGTAGATACAAGAAAACTGTTAAAATTCTTCAGAAACGTCACTTTTGAAGTGTTTTCTTGTACTTTTGAGCCAATCAGATACCCTACGGGCTCGGAAAGTGCAACGAAACCATCAAATTTTAGCTAGAAACTGTATTTTTGTCGATTTTTATTGAATTTGAACTATATTTCAACGTTTTTTGATGGTTCTGAGCCACCAAACACACTTAAAGCATGCAGAATCGACTCAGAATAGGAAAAGGAGACGTTTAGGTCAATTTTATGCATTCTGGCGTTCGTAGATACAAGAAAACTGTTAAAATTCTTCAGAAACGTCACTTTTGAAGTGTTTTCTTGTACTTTTGAGCCAATCAGATACCCTACGGGCTCGGAAAGTGCAACGAAACCATCAAATTTTAGCTAGAAACTGTATTTTTGTCGATTTTTATTGAATTTGAACTATATTTCAACGTTTTTTGATGGTTCTGAGCCACCAAACACACTTAAAGCATGCAGAATCGACTCAGAATAGGAAAAGGAGACGTTTAGGTCAATTTTATGCATTCTGGCGTTCGTAGATACAAGAAAACTGTTAAAATTCTTCAGAAACGTCACTTTTGAAGTGTTTTCTTTTACTTTTAAGCCAATCAGATACCCTACGGGCTCGGAAAGTGCAACGAAACCATCAAATTTTAGCTAGAAACTGTATTTTTGTCGATTTTTATTGAATTTGAACTATATTTCAACGTTTTTTGATGGTTCTGAGCCACCAAACACACTTAAAGCATGCAGAATCGACTCAGAATAGGAAAAGGAGACGTTTAGGTCAATTTTATGCATTCTGGCGTTCGTAGATACAAGAAAACTGTTAAAATTCTTCAGAAACGTCACTTTTGAAGTGTTTTCTTGTACTTTTAAGCCAATCAGATACCCTACGGGCTCGGAAAGTGCAACGAAACCATCAAATTTTAGCTAGAAACTGTATTTTTGTCGATTTTTATTGAATTTGAACTTTATTTCAACGTTTTTTGATGGTTCTGAGCCACCAAACACACTTAAAGCATGCAGAATCGACTCAGAATAGGAAAAGGAGACGTTTAGGTCAATTTTATGCATTCTGGCGTTCGTAGATACAAGAAAACTGTTAAAATTCTTCAGAAACGTCACTTTTGAAGTGTTTTCTTGTACTTTTAAGCCAATCAGATACCCTACGGGCTCGGAAAGTGCAACGAAACCATCAAATTTTAGCTAGAAACTGTATTTTTGTCGATTTTTATTGAATTTGAACTATATTTCAACGTTTTTTGATGGTTATGAGCCACCAAACACACTTAAAGCATGCAGAATCGACTCAGAATAGGAAAAGGAGACGTTTAGGTCAATTTTATGCATTCTGGCGTTCGTAGATACAAGAAAACTGTTAAAATTCTTCAGAAACGTCACTTTTGAAGTGTTTTCTTGTACTTTTAAGCCAATCAGATACCCTACGGGCTCGGAAAGTGCAACGAAACCATCAAATTTTAGCCAGAAACTGTATTTTTGTCGATTTTTATTGAATTTGAACTATATTTCAACGTTTTTTGATGATTCTGAGCCACCAAACACACTTAAAGCATGCAGAATCGACTCAGAATAGGAAAAGGAGACGTTTAGGTCAATTTTATGCATTCTGGCGTTCGTAGATACAAGAAAACTGTTAAAATTCTTCAGAAACGTCACTTTTGAAGTGTTTTCTTGTACTTTTAAGCCAATCAGATACCCTACGGGCTCGGAAAGTGCAACGAAACCATCAAATTTTAGCTAGAAACTGTATTTTTGTCGATTTTTATTGAATTTGAACTATATTTCAACGTTTTTTGATGGTTCTGAGCCACCAAACACACTTAAAGCATGCAGAATCGACTCAGAATAGGAAAAGGAGACGTTTAGGTCAATTTTATGCATTCTGGCGTTCGTAGATACAAGAAAACTGTTAAAATTCTTCAGAAACGTCACTTTTGAAGTGTTTTCTTGTACTTTTAAGCCAATCAGATACCCTACGGGCTCGGAAAGTGCAACGAAACCATCAAATTTTAGCTAGAAACTGTATTTTTGTCGATTTTTATTGAATTTGAACTTTATTTCAACGTTTTTTGATGGTTCTGAGCCACCAAACACACTTAAAGCATGCAGAATCGACTCAGAATAGGAAAAGGAGACGTTTAGGTCAATTTTATGCATTCTGGCGTTCGTAGATACAAGAAAACTGTTAAAATTCTTCAGAAACGTCACTTTTGAAGTGTTTTCTTGTACTTTTAAGCCAATCAGATACCCTACGGGCTCGGAAAGTGCAACGAAACCATCAAATTTTAGCTAGAAACTGTATTTTTGTCGATTTTTATTGAATTTGAACTATATTTCAACGTTTTTTGATGGTTATGAGCCACCAAACACACTTAAAGCATGCAGAATCGACTCAGAATAGGAAAAGGAGACGTTTAGGTCAATTTTATGCATTCTGGCGTTCGTAGATACAAGAAAACTGTTAAAATTCTTCAGAAACGTCACTTTTGAAGTGTTTTCTTGTACTTTTAAGCCAATCAGATACCCTACGGGCTCGGAAAGTGCAACGAAACCATCAAATTTTAGCCAGAAACTGTATTTTTGTCGATTTTTATTGAATTTGAACTATATTTCAACGTTTTTTGATGATTCTGAGCCACCAAACACACTTAAAGCATGCAGAATCGACTCAGAATAGGAAAAGGAGACGTTTAGGTCAATTTTATGCATTCTGGCGTTCGTAGATACAAGAAAACTGTTAAAATTCTTCAGAAAGGTCACTTTTGAAGTGTTTTCTTGTACTTTTAAGCCAATCAGATACCCTACGGGCTCGGAAAGTGCAACGAAACCATCAAATTTTAGCTAGAAACTGTATTTTTGTCGATTTTTATTGAATTTGAACTATATTTCAACGTTTTTTGATGGTTCTGAGCCACCAAACACACTTAAAGCATGCAGAATCGACTCAGAATAGGAAAAGGAGACGTTTAGGTCAATTTTATGCATTCTGGCGTTCGTAGATACAAGAAAACTGTTAAAATTCTTCAGAAACGTCACTTTTGAAGTGTTTTCTTGTACTTTTAAGCCAATCAGATACCCTACGGGCTCGGAAAGTGCAACGAAACCATCAAATTTTAGCTAGAAACTGTATTTTTGTCGATTTTTATTGAATTTGAACTATATTTCAACGTTTTTTGATGGTTCTGAGCCACCAAACACACTTAAAGCATGCAGAATCGACTCAGAATAGGAAAAGGAGACGTTTAGGTCAATTTTATGCATTCTGGCGTTCGTAGATACAAGAAAACTGTTAAAATTCTTCAGAAACGTCACTTTTGAAGTGTTTTCTTGTACTTTTAAGCCAATCAGATACCCTACGGGCTCGGAAAGTGCAACGAAACCATCAAATTTTAGCTAGAAACTGTATTTTTGTCGATTTTTATTGAATTTGAACTATATTTCAACGTTTTTTGATGGTTCTGAGCCACCAAACACACTTAAAGCATGCAGAATCGACTCAGAATAGGAAAAGGAGACGTTTAGGTCAATTTTATGCATTCTGGCGTTCGTAGATACAAGAAAACTGTTAAAATTCTTCAGAAACGTCACTTTTGAAGTGTTTTCTTGTACTTTTAAGCCAATCAGATACCCTACGGGCTCGGAAAGTGCAACGAAACCATCAAATTTTAGCTAGAAACTGTATTTTTGTCGATTTTTATTGAATTTGAACTATATTTCAACGTTTTTTGATGGTTCTGAGCCACCAAACACACTTAAAGCATGCAGAATCGACTCAGAATAGGAAAAGGAGACGTTTAGGTCAATTTTATGCATTCTGGCGTTCGTAGATACAAGAAAACTGTTAAAATTCTTCAGAAACGTCACTTTTGAAGTGTTTTCTTGTACTTTTAAGCGAATCAGATACCCTACGGGCTCGGAAAGTGCAACGAAACCATCAAATTTTAGCTAGAAACAGTATTTTTGTCGATTTTTATTGAATTTGAACTATATTTCAACGTTTTTTGATGGTTCTGAGCCACCAAACACACTTAAAGCATGCAGAATCGACTCAGAATAGGAAAAGGAGACGTTTAGGTCAATTTTATGCATTCTGGCGTTCGTAGATACAAGAAAACTGTTAAAATTCTTCAGAAACGTCACTTTTGAAGTGTTTTCTTGTACTTTTAAGCCAATCAGATACCCTACGGGCTCGGAAAGTGCAACGAAACCATCAAATTTTAGCTAGAAACTGTATTTTTGTCGATTTTTATTGAATTTGAACTATATTTCAACGTTTTTTGATGGTTCTGAGCCACCAAACACACTTAAAGCATGCAGAATCGACTCAGAATAGGAAAAGGAGACGTTTAGGTCAATTTTATGCATTCTGGCGTTCGTAGATACAAGAAAACTGTTAAAATTCTTCAGAAACGTCACTTTTGGAGTGTTTTCTTGTACTTTTAAGCCAATCAGATACCCTACGGGCTCGGAAAGTGCAACGAAACCATCAAATTTTAGCCAGAAACTGTATTTTTGTCGATTTTTGTTGAATTTGAACTATATTTCAACGTTTTTTGATGGTTCTGAGCCACCAAACACACTTAAAGCATGCAGAATCGACTCAGAATAGGAAAAGGAGACGTTTAGGTCAATTTTATGCATTCTGGCGTTCGTAGATAAAAGAAAACTGTTAAAATTCTTCAGAAACGTCACTTTTGAAGTGTTTTCTTGTACTTTTAAGCCAATCAGATACCCTACGGGCTCGGAAAGTGCAACGAAACCATCAAATTTTAGCTAGAAACTGTATTTTTGTCGATTTTTATTGAATTTGAACTATATTTCAACGTTTTTTGATGGTTCTGAGCCACCAAACACACTTAAAGCATGCAGAATCGACTCAGAATAGGAAAAGGAGACGTTTAGGTCAATTTTATGCATTCTGGCGTTCGTAGATACAAGAAAACTGTTAAAATTCTTCAGAAACGTCACTTTTGAAGTGTTTTCTTGTACTTTTAAGCCAATCAGATACCCTACGGGCTCGGAAAGTGCAACGAAACCATCAAATTTTAGCTAGAAACTGTATTTTTGTCGATTTTTATTGAATTTGAACTAAATTTCAACGTTTTTTGATGGTTCTGAGCCACCAAACACACTTTAAGCATGCAGAATCGACTCAGAATAGGAAAAGGAGACGTTTAGGTCAATTTTATGCATTCTGGCGTTCGTAGATACAAGAAAACTGTTAAAATTCTTCAGAAACGTCACTTTTGAAGTGTTTTCTTGTACTTTTAAGCCAATCAGATACCCAACGGGCTCGAAAAGTGCAACGAAACCATCAAATTTTAGCTAGAAACTGTATTTTTGTCGATTTTTATTGAATTTGAACCATATTTCAACGTTTTTTGATGGTTCTGAGCCACCAAACACACTTAAAGCATGCAGAATCGACTCAGAATAGGAAAAGGAGACGTTTAGGCCAATTTTATGCATTCTGGCGTTCGTAGATACAAGAAAACTGTTAAAATTCTTCAGAAACGTCACTTTTGAAGTGTTTTCTTGTACTTTTAAGCCAATCAGATACCCTACGGGCTCGGAAAGTGCAACGAAACCATCAAATTTTAGCTAGAAACTGTATTTTTGTCGATTTTTATTGAATTTGAACTATATTTCAACGTTTTTTGATGGTTCTGAGCCACCAAACACACTTAAAGCATGCAAAATCGACTCAGAATAGCAAAAGGAGACGTTTAGGTCAATTTTATGCATTCTGGCGTTCGTAGATACAAGAAAACTGTTAAAATTCTTCAGAAACGTCACTTCTGAAGTGTTTTCTTGTACTTTTAAGCCAATCAGATACCCTACGGGCTCGGAAAGTGCAACGAAACCATCAAATTTTAGCTAGAAACTGTATTTTTGTCGATTTTTATTGAATTTGAACTATATTTCAACGTTTTTTGATGGTTCTGAGCCACCAAACACACTTAAAGCATGCAGAATCGACTCAGAATAGGAAAAGGAGACGTTTAGGTCAATTTTATGCATTCTGGCGTTCGTAGATACAAGAAAACTGTTAAAATTCTTCAAAAACGTCACTTTTGAAGTGTTTTCTTGTACTTTTAAGCCAATCAGATACCCTACGGGCTCGGAAAGTGCAACGAAACCATCAAATTTTAGCTAGAAACTGTATTTTTGTCGATTTTTATTGAATTTGAACTACATTTCAACGTTTTTTGATGGTTCTGAGCCACCAAACACACTTAAAGCATGCAGAATCGACTCAGAATAGGAAAAGGAGACGTTTAGGTCAATTTTATGCATTCTGGCGTTCGTAGATACAAGAAAACTGTTAAAATTCTTCAGAAACGTCACTTTTGAAGTGTTTTCTTGTACTTTTAAGCCAATCAGATACCCTACGGGCTCGGAAAGTGCAACGAAACCATCAAATTTTAGCTAGAAACTGTATTTTTGTCGATTTTTATTGAATTTGAACTATATTTCAACGTTTTTTGATGGTTCTGAGCCACCAAACACACTTAAAGCATGCAGAATCGACTCAGAATAGGAAAAGGAGACGTTTAGGTCAATTTTATGCATTCTGGCGTTCGTAGATACAAGAAAACTGTTAAAATTCTTCAGAAACGTCACTTTTGAAGTGTTTTCTTGTACTTTTAAGCCAATCAGATACCTTACGGGCTCGGAAAGTGCAACGAAACCATCAAATTTTAGCTAGAAACTGTATTTTTGTCGATTTTTATTGAATTTGAACTATATTTCAACGTTTTTTGATGGTTCTGAGCCACCAAACACACTTAAAGCATGCAGAATCGACTCAGAATAGGAAAAGGAGACGTTTAGATCAATTTTATGCATTCTGGCGTTCGTAGATACAAGAAAACTGTTAAAATTCTTCAGAAACGTCACTTTTGAAGTGTTTTCTTGTACTTTTAAGCGAATCAGATACCCTACGGGCTCGGAAAGTGCAACGAAACCATCAAATTTTAGCTAGAAACTGTATTTTTGTCGATTTTTATTGAATTTGAACTATATTTCAATGTTTTTTGATGGTTCTGAGCCACCAAACACACTTAAAGCATGCAGAATCGACTCAGAATAGGAAAAGGAGACGTTTAATTCAATTTTATGCATTCTGGCGTTCGTAGATACAAGAAAACTGTTAAAATTCTTCAGAAACGTCTCTTTTGAAATGTTTTCTTGTACTTTTAAGCCAATCAGATACCCAACGGGCTCGGAAAGTGCAACGAAACCATCAAATTTTAGCTAGAAACTGTATTTTTGTCGATTTTTATTGAGTTTGAACTATATTTCAACGTTTTTTGATGGTTCTGAGCCACCAAACACACTTAAAGCATGCAGAATCGACTCAGAATAGGAAAAGGAGACGTTTAGGTCAATTTTATGCATTCTGGCGTTCGTAGATACAAGAAAACTGTTAAAATTCTTCAGAAACGTCACTTTTGAAGTGTTTTCTTGTACTTTTAAGCCAATCAGATACCCTACGGGCTCGGAAAGTGCAACGAAACCATCAAATTTTAGCTAGAAACTGTATTTTTGTCGATTTTTATTGAATTTGAACTATATTTCAACGTTTTTTGATGGTTCTGAGCCACCAAACACACTTAAAGCATGCAGAATCGACTCAGAATAGGAAAAGGAGAGGTTTAGGTCAATTTTATGCATTCTGGCGTTCGTAGATACAAGAAAACTGTTAAAATTCTTCAGAAACGTCACTTTTGAAGTGTTTTCTTGTACTTTTAAGCCAATCAGATACCCTACGGGCTCGGAAAGTGCAACGAAACCATCAAATTTTAGCTAGAAACTGTATTTTTGTCGATTTTTATTGAATTTGAACTATATTTCAACGTTTTTTGATGGTTCTGAGCCACCAAACCCACTTAAAGCATGCAGAATCGACTCAGAATAGGAAAAGGAGACGTTTAGGTCAATTTTATGCATTCTGGCGTTCGTAGATACAAGAAAACTGTTAAAATTCTTCAGAAACGTCACTTTTGAAGTGTTTTCTTGTACTTTTAAGCCAATCAGATACCCTACGGGCTCGGAAAGTGCAACGAAACCATCAAATTTTAGCTAGAAACTGTATTTTTGTCGATTTTTATTGAATTTGAACTATATTTCAACGTTTTTTGATGGTTCTGAGCCACCAAACACACTTAAAGCATGCAGAATCGACTCAGAATAGGAAAAGGAGACGTTTAGGTCAATTTTATGCATTCTGGCGTTCGTAGATACAAGAAAACTGTTAAAATTCTTCAGAAACGTCACTTTTGAAGTGTTTTCTTGTACTTTTAAGCCAATCAGATACCCTACGGGCTCGGAAAGTGCAACGAAACCATCAAATTTTAGCTAGAAACTGTATTTTTGTCGATTTTTATTGAATTTGAACTATATTTCAACGTTTTTTGATGGTTCTGAGCCACCAAACACACTTAAAGCATGCAGAATCGACTCAGAATAGGAAAAGGAGACGTTTAGGTCAATTTTATGCATTCTGGCGTTCGTAGATACAAGAATACTGTTAAAATTCTTCAGAAACGTCACTTTTGAAGTGTTTTCTTGTACTTTTAAGCCAATCAGATACCCTACGGGCTCGGAAAGTGCAACGAAACCATCAAATTTTAGCTAGAAACTTTATTTTTGTCGATTTTTATTGAATTTGAACTATATTTCAACGTTTTTTGATGGTTCTGAGCCACCAAACACACTTAAAGCATGCAGAATCGACTCAGAATAGGAAAAGGAGACGTTTAGGTCAATTTTATGCATTCTGGCGTTCGTAGATACAAGAAAACTGTTAAAATTCTTCAGAAACGTCACTTTTGAAGTGTTTTCTTGTACTTTTAAGCCAATCAGATACCCTACGGGCTCGGAAAGTGCAACGAAACCATCAAATTTTAGCTAGAAACTGTATTTTTGTCGATTTTTATTGAATTTGAACTATATTTCAACGTTTTTTGATGGTTCTGAGCCACCAAACACACTTAAAGCATGCAGAATCGACTCAGAATAGGAAAAGGAGACGTTTAGGTCAATTTTATGCATTCTGGCGTTCGTAGATACAAGAAAACTGTTAAAATTCTTCAGAAACGTCACTTTTGAAGTGTTTTCTTGTACTTTTAAGCCAATCAGATACCCAACGGGCTCGGAAAGTGCAATGAAACCATCAAATTTTAGCTAGAAACTGTATTTTTGTCGATTTTTATTGAATTTGAACTATATTTCAACGTTTTTTGATGGTTCTGAGCCACCAAACACACTTAAAGCATGCAGAATCGACTCAGAATAGGAAAAGGAGACGTTTAGGTCAATTTTATGCATTCTGGCGTTCGTAGATACAAGAAAACTGTTAAAATTCTTCAGAAACGTCACTTTTGAAGTGTTTTCTTGTACTTTTAAGCCAATCAGATACCCTACGGGCTCGGAAAGTGCAACGAAACCATCAAATTTTAGCTAGAAACTGTATTTTTGTCGATTTTTATTGAATTTGAACTATATTTCAACGTTTTTT